>NT_176554.1:483728-546228 GCF_000188095.3 Bombus impatiens | reverse complement strand
GTTGTTGTTGTTGTTGTTGTTGTTGTTGTTGTTGTTGTTGTTGTTGTTGTTGTTGTTGTTGTTGTTAAATATAAAAATTTATATTTTTAAGATTTATCAGGTTCAATTAAGTTCTAATATTTAATTTAATGATTAATTTATTTAATCATGAAAGCAAAATTGTAGAAAGGCATTATAAAAGTTAATGAATACTGTAAAGTTAAAATATATTTAAAAAATTAATCAAAATGAAATATCGTTTTTGAAAGTATCGAATACGGAACTATAGAAAATGAATTGCGCTTAAAAGTAAAGCGATCTTGTGACAAAAATTACACATGGCAGTCGTGTAGACATTATGGGGAAGGCGCGAAACTGTTGGCAAGCGATAAACAATAAATAAGTCTGTACAGCTCTGTATCGCGATTAAAGCCACATTACGCTTGTCAAGACGTTCACGCTTGTTTACAACCGAAAAGCAGATGTCTCGTTCTGGCAAAGTTTGCTGGCACTCGACGCCGATATAAGTATACCTTTATCGGTCGTTAAACGAACTGAGACTTACGTACTTTGAGTTTCGCACGAAGAAAATCAGTTAAGATTTCGGTAATAATAATGGGACGGAGATTAATAAACTGATATCAGTCATAGTCCGAAAGATTTTTCACTATGCTGTTATACGCCCAACAAGTTACTCGAATGTTGTCTCTATCCTTGGTATAAAAATTGGTATAAAAAACATTTATAAAAGTGATTTTTAAAAAGATTGCATACATAAAATAATATTTTACAAAAGATATCCAAACCTTTTACGCTTCTCCCTTTGTTTCATAAATAGTATCTACTACGTAATCGGTCTTCTCAAGTTAGCAGAAATTTACAGCAGAAATAGGTCAGTTTTTTCACGATTAATTACTAAAAACGAAACAAAAAAGGAGACCTATAATAACAAAGTCGATGTTAATTGAATATACCCCTAATATATATAATATAATATTTTGTATTTCAAATAAGTTTCTCGATGATATCTGACAATATGACAATGTATAAATGCGTTCGGTATAACACATTCGGTCTGGTTAAAATTTCATCGAATCTTATCACATATAATGCTATAAGACGATACATTCGAGTTAATGCATATGCATTTCTTAGGTCGTATCGACGACGACGTAAATAAGATTCTCGAGTTTGTTAAAAGCTTCGCGACTGTCATACTCGTACTGAAAGAATGACGACTAAGCGAAATGTAGGAAGCGGCGAAAAGAAAACATTTGAATAACCAGTAGAAGACATTCCGTAACAGTTTATCGTCCGTTTCTTTCCACATGCAAACATATATACGCACGCACGCAAGCCTTAATAGACGCGCGTACATAAAGACGTTAAATCCCTTTGAAGCGAATACACCCCTCTCTTGGTAACTCCGAGCCCGGCAGCCTGCTAAGAGTCCCCTCGACATACCGTGTACTCATCGTACTCACGCATACAAACGTCTTAGCCCATGGCACGCCATCCGGTTTACAGCAATTTCCTCTATGAAGTTTCGTAAGGATAGGAATAGCTTCGTCGAGTATGAGCCTGAAATGTTTGCGCAACAAATCAGAAGTCGCCGGGCTGTCCTGCGCCAGGTCGCCTAGACTGCCGTGTAAACTGAGAGCAAACTTAACTCTCTCTAAGATTTGCCTCGTCGATCTACGAACCCAAATCCGTTCCTGTTCCCATTCCCCTTCCTCCTATATACCTTTCGCATCGCGACGGTCCCACGGCAAGGAAATTGAATTTTCTTAATATTGCATCGCGACCAGAGGCGCGACCAGAATTTATGTCGAAGATAGCCCCAGCGCGTGTGATATATCGAATTTTCCTGACAACCTAGTAAACCATCCATGATACAGCTTAGAAATAGAAGGTCGTGTTACTTCGCGAAGAATATTGCGCATTATATAGTTCGATAATACGGCCAAGTTATGTACTTTCAACCGAGTTTCACGACGCAATGTCTCATACACGTATGTACGTCTGTCGGAAATAATACTTGAAGTTCCTTCCGAGACAAAGTACAAATGAAATCTTTTTCTTTTTTTCAACTCTCGTTCTACTTCCGCCCACAAATGTTCGATAGTGTTACTATCCGAACTTTGAGGCGGAGTATACAGCCCATCTGGTACCAAATGCCCTTAACGCCATACACATGCGATCATATGTATAAACTGCGATATCATCGAGCAAGGTCGAGAGTAAGTGGAGTGAAAATATCGTGGAAGGAACGCGTCGATACAACGAAGGAGAACAGGAGGACACGATGAGAAGCGTGGAAGATTGTCGCACGATGCAGGTGCAGACCTGGTGGCAACTTGTACGAACTTATTACCGCCCACCTGATGAGAGTCGGCAGTTGCAACCCTCAGTTCCGTGCACACACGCAGTGGTAAGCTCGGGCTCACGTAGAATGTAACTTTGTGACGTTACACCACAAACACGCCAGAGGGTGCGAGCCTCGTTACAAGCATTATACCTAACCGCTCCGTCTCGTTACGACAAGATGTGCTTCTGGTTTTCGCTGCACGCGTGCACACGGTCTGCGGGTTAATTCGTGCGAGCAAGTTTCGAGGGCGAGCTGTATACGGGGCCAAAACGCCGCCAGGGGAGGGACTAGGCTGAATTGCGTTAGTGCAGCACACCAAGGTAAATCCAATCGATCTTCCTCACGCGAGAGGCATTAACGAATTCTGTTATTCGACGAGCTTAATTCACCTCGCTATCGCCGATCCTTATATATGTAATTAATATACACACAGAAGCACGCGTGTCCGCCTTTTTGCGAAATTGAGAAAACAATGCCCGCGTAATTCTTAGTTAAGATATAGAAAACGTCAAGAAATACTTTATAGAAACAACATACAAATAAATCGATTCGTTATTACGGCATTGGCGAACAAGAGGAAGTTGCAATAACATCTCGTTTATGGTACGTTGCTGTACAACTACCAAACACATAGGGTAACGAATAGAATTTGAAACAGTGTACCCATCAAACTGTTGGCGCGTTGCACGTAATCCCTTCCATAATATTTAAAACTTGTTACGAGGTTTCAGTGAATCTCTGTTTACGCCGGATTATAACTGAGAGCAAGTTTAGATTGTGGCTTCATACGCCACTGGAATTATCCCATTATATTCAACTCTAAACGCGAATCGCGTGAACAGCGTTTTCATAAAATTTATCTCGTATTTCTGCTCGGTCACTAAAATTCATTTCCACGATTTTTTAACCAATTAACGATCCTAACGTTTACGGCGTTGCTCGACAAGGAAAATAAATACTAAGATTAAATTTAATTTTGTAACAAGCAACGATATTCCAACAAACGCGATATTCAATATTTTCGGATCAATTAAACAGGAAAGGAAGCGCATTTGTTTTACGGCAATTCCGCGTGAAATATCACTCGCAAATTACTGTTAATTATCAATTGTTAACTTCCAGTTAAACAAATCTCTTGAGAGCGCCCGTTTTTCTCGTGGTTATCTTGCACAGCCGTTTCACTTGTAAGGTATTAAATTCGAGTGTATAATTATTACACAAAAATTCTCGAGTCCATCAGATATTTCCACGGAACGCGCGATGTATCAAGGAGAAATTGTTTGAAACTCGAAGAACGCAGTTTCCGGTATTTTTCTGAACGCTAGTATACCATATTTGTAATTGTAAGGCTTCCTCAAACAGTCTGTGTGCACTTGGTATTTATCCTGGATTCCTCGTTGCAAAACTGATATAAAGCACGTAAATATCCGTTACGTAAGCCGTATACTATCCGTACATAGTAGTCCTTCCTATTGTTCGAGACGTCGCGTCGCGCACGTCTGTGTACTTCCCGAGCACCAAGTATGCGGCGCCTCCCCATTATGCACTGGCGTCTCCTGGTAAGCAGCAAGACGAATAAAGAACACAAATATTCGTGGAAAATGCACATCTTTCCCCACCGAGATAGAGCTCGAGCCGGCACCGCGTTCTTCTATCTCCGGTCTCTGCCACTACTACCACTATCGCAAACCCTTGTTCTCTCCCACTCGTGCACCCTGCCGCCCTTCACAGCTACTCCCGCCCTGGGTTCCGACACCGGGGCATCGGTATTTTCCGCACCCCCGTCCGAGAGCGGTATCTACTTTCGGGGCGAAAATAATTAAAATGGAAGGTAGGTTGAGCGTTTCCGCGACGTAGCGCAAAATATCGACGAGATTACATTGCGCCGGCTGTAATGCGGATGCAAATGCGATGGTAAAATATTCCGAGTGCGCAAATTAAAATGACACTGAAATATATACGCGTATACGGGTTCGGTGGCTCTGTTCCGTTCGCCAGTATAAATTGTTTACGTTGCACCCAGTTTGCGATATTATATCAAAAGCGAGAGGGTATACGCGTGTATGCTCGATGCATGCGCGATGATGCACACGTTGCAACGCATACACGGCTCTCTGTTCACTTTGTGCCTGGTTGTCCGTGGATCGTTCTCGTTTCCCTGCGATGTCTACTCTCGATCGGATCGTTGCTCGGTGATGTGCGCCTAGTGCTCGGTACGATAGCAGCGAGCGAGGCGCCGGAGGCTACAGAAAATTCGTTGAAAATTCTCGATATTTATTCATATAATTTGCATGTAATTATTCATGAACGATATATGTATGTTGCGCGTTGCTCGCTTGATCCGAGGCGCAATCAAAGTGCAAATAAATGTCAGTGAATTCCTTTCAAGAGGTAAGTATACACACATACACACACACACACACACACATATATATATATATATTTGCGATGAGATTATTACTCGTCTAATTGTTTAAAAAAATAGCTTTTGATCGAGCGTTTTTGCTCGTTACGATGGCAAATTGTGGTTGAGGAGAGTTTCGTCGGTGGAGCACGACATTCCGCATCGATGGAAAAAGTTTGTAAACGCTGGGAAACATATAACAGAAAACAAAAGTGCTTTCCATGCGCCGATTCTATTATGCGGTTCACGGTGCGTTAAGTGCCCATGCGGTGTATCTCAAATTGCTTTATGGTTCATCCGTTAAAACCAACGAATAAAGCGTTGAAATAATAGACGCGAAACCACGGCGAATGCAGGAATAAAACACGTGTTCATACTTTTGGAATAAAAGTCGACTGGCACGGCGCCGCGGCCGAACAGCGAAAACGATCCATGACACGATGGTATAATAAATGCGATATCATTGCGCGCATCTGCGTAATAAAGTAAGTCGGACCACAGCCCACCGAGGGTCCAGGTTAATTTTCATCATGCTCCACCAGCACACTACGAGAAAGTAATTTAACGAGTGACGATATTCTATCCGGTGCTCCGCCAGCTTTTCCCTCTCCTTCATCCTTTTTTCTTCCTCAACCTTCTGCCTTCTCTCTGCTCTGCTCGCGTGCGCGCGCGTGTGTGTGTATGTGTGTGAGTGCAGAGCGTTCTGGAAAATGCAGAAGGAAAAATGAAAGCGAAAGAGAATCCCCTATAACTATATAACGTCGAAAAGGGGAACGCAATAATTTCACGAATTGATCGTCACAAAATCGTAGTTCGCGGGAAAGGGACGATTGGAAGTATAATTTGGAACCACCGTCTCGCGATTAATATCCAGCAGGGTGAGGAACGTTCTGCGCGCTCAGGACATTTTTCATTAAAGCCGGTCTCCGTTGAATTCGTTTAACTTGGAGCGTTTCTTTAGATATAGATACACTTAATCCCTCGGATTTTCCTGCTGCTGGATTTTATATCTCTCCGGCTCTTGTAATTCTGATAATTCGACGACTGCCAATGTGGCTTCGCGTTTCGTGCTTTCTATCAAATCTTATATTAAACTTTTATTTAAAGTTGCTTTTACCATTATTTGCTTTGCGAGCGTCGGAGTAGCGGAATTTCACAGTATGATCGATTTGGTCGTAACGAAGCTTTCATTTCTCGTATTATCGAAAATACTGGCGAATATATCTAATGAAATGCGAAAACAGGTTTCAACGAAAGGCAACCGTTCACGCGAGTAATGAAATTATAGATGTTCTTCTTTAATTCAGTTGTAATTCGGTGGAACATCTTCCTATTCGCAGCTTGTCATCGTAAGTCATCCCCCGGCGTTGGGTGACCGATGCAATCTTGTTTCCCCAGACGATGGTACATGGTGTGCACATCCATTTATACGGTTGGTACTTGGCACCAGTCATGGTTGATGAGCCTTCAGTGATGAAGGGAAACGGTCATTAGTCATCGTTATATGTCATCTTGCTTCGCCGCACATATCTGGAAGTACGTCGAGGATGCTCTTGGCTGAGCTCGTTTCGGTCAACACCTTGTACAAAGACGTGCTTCGCGCTTATGAATAACTGACGACATTTTTCCCCTTGAATCTACGTCGAAAGAAAGGATTAGCCCCCGAGTACGAGTTGGATTCTCGCGCGGATCTCAATGATCAACAACGAAGTACGAGCTCGCGAGACTGTGGTTCTCTGCAAACTGAAAACATAGATACACATACTCGACAGACGGGGCTATTACCAGTTTACAAACTCCGTAAAAGCAACACGTTTGAATTCGTACTAGCGATATATCGGCAAGCGTAGCGCAGGTTTCGCGTTACTCTCGTGCTAGATTTATTGCCGTTCTGACGAAGAACGGCAAGGAATTCAAGGTAATCAAACTTTTTTTTACGCAAATTTTACATTCCATATTCTTGTTTGTTCGTTAACTTGTTGAATAGCGCGCACTTGCCTTTAATGCACTTTTGTTTTTTTCCATACATTGTGCATTGACTATTTCGGTACGGTAAACCTGTGTAAGCAAATTTTTCCCAACATTATATCGCTGTTGTTGCCTGTCTATTGCATTTGTTACGAAGAATTGTTCGGCTTCGAGTTATACCTACTACCAAACTTTTATTTTTTGTTTAAAATTGTTTTCTATCGTTGGTATTGTATTCTTCGTCGCAAACTATACAATTCATACATGTACAAAAAGTTACGAAAAAGAAATAAAATCAATTAATTATACAACTGCAATGATAATAAAAGGTTTCGTACTTTCCTTTAATTATATTCGTATCGTTCGCCAACAGCCGAAGGTAATAATATCAGTTTATTATACGAATCAATACGACGAAGACCTAGGTTAACTAACTATGTTTGGTTAAAGATAAACATATTCAAGTCGTCTCTTATTTGTACAGTTATATATATACTATGTGTATACAGTATCGATCCCTTAGCATAGAGTTCGTAACATGGCAAGAGGTACCACAGACCTCGCTAAAATCCTTTAATTAAATGCGAGCAGTCTTTAATCGACCATTCCTAAGCGATCTAGCATTACAAGTTTTGACACTTGACCTAGTTATATGCCAACTGAATTCTGTTAGTTACGTCAACAATGCAACGATATCAAATTATTCGTATTGTACACAGATACGAAATTTTTATAGTCGAGGTTTGCATAATATTTAAGAGATAAGTGGAAACGGAATTGCGAAAACGTTAGGTGCAAAAAGCTGTTTAAACAACTTTCAGCCAGGAAGAGTACGCTTCCTCGGAAAACTTTGCGAATAGAACTTTTTAAAATAGTTCGCGAGCATTCTTCATCGAATATATTTAACAAAAAGATAAGTTTCATTCAGAAAGTTTACCGTTCGATGTCGCGTCGTTAGGCGATGTTTCAGGATCAATTCGACATCGATCTCGAGAAGAAGATCGGCGAAAGATCAAAGAAAATGCATGGGAGAACTTTTCAGGTCTAAGTCATCCAACACGTACTGCGACTGGCGAGGAGATTTTAGCGACACGTGATCGTAGTTATCGTTAATTCCTCAAGGTGCTATTAGAGAAAGCAAAGGATAGAGAGCATTAGGCGACTCGACGGGCTTTCGATGTAGCACATGGCGTAACTATTCACCATCCCAACCTTCGTCTTTTCACATTTGAAGGGACGACGAGTACGACGACATCAGCCGGATCTCGTTGACGACGGTAACGACAGCAACGTGACTTCGGCAGTCACGGGAGGAAAAGAGAGTCTACGTTCTTTCAACGGTTTTCACACCATCGGTTTAAGCTTGTATTCGTGGAACCTTTTAAATGTTCAAAGAACCGTTGGATTCAGCTTGGTATAATCTAGAAAGAAACGTTCAAAGCAATGCAACCTTTGCAAGTTTTTTAACATCTACCAACAGCTATATAACCGAGATAAATAGTAGAAAAGTTAATTGAAGAGTATTTTCATCGAACGATTTCCGTGGCCCAATATAGATTATATAATTATTATTTTCGCAGTCCGACCTTTCTAAACCACTCAACTTCGTATCATCTTTGACGCTTCAGGGTTTGTTATCGTTGCAAACAACGTGTACATACGTTACATTTCCGAATCGTATAACCGCTAAAATTGAAAAAACAAAGCCGTCCTGACATTCGAACAGATCCAGCAAAACGAGAACCAGTACTTCTGTAGTCCTCTCCAAACAACCGGGAAGCTGCAGACAACCAGCGATGGAAATCTAAGCAGAGTGGCGAAAGACAGAGAGAGAGAGAGAGAAAGAGAGAGAGAAAGAGAAAGAGAAAGAGAAAGAGAGAGAGAGAGAGGGAGAGAGAAGGTAGGAGAAGAGAACGTGGCGTGGCGCGGAGCGGTGCACTGCGATGGGACGACGTAGATATCGTTTCGGTGAAATTGGGGTGAAAAGCGGCGGAGATGCGCGCGCGAAAGCGAAAGAAAAATATTCGGGGAACTAGCAGGACAAGTAGAGAGACAGGGTGGCAGGATATCAAGGTATCGATCCGGAGGGTAGAAACGCTGTGCACGACGACGAGCGTCTCTCGAAGCGCTCGTGTCTCTTCACGCTCGGTCGCGCTTTTCGTTAACGCCGAGCTAAGAGCCGGGGCTCGTGTAACGGGATCCTCGCGGAAAGCGCCTTGGGGTTTTATGGTACCCCTTCAGCTGGGATCAGAAGAGGCCAGAGAGGAGCAGCAAAGGAAGAAGGAGGTGCCCGAGATGGGGGTGGTTAACGTTGGAGGGTAGGACAGTGAACCTGGTATCGATCGGCTCGCGGCAAGTTCAGGGTCGCACTGTCGCAACGACTATCTTCTCTCTCTGGCCTGCCGTCACATTCCCGACGAACCCCATCCTCTTTGCTTCGGACCACCGTTCGACTCGCGGAACCGGCCATCCACCTCTAATAATTGCGCGATTTTACAGGCGATGGATAGATGGTGCGAGGAACCTGCAACGCACAACTGTTTGCATACATCCCCGACTTCACCGGCATTCCACTACCATGCCAGTTACTATATCGCCTAATGTAAGTACTAATACATATAGTAATAATTTAATTATAATAATATTATATAAAATATAACGTAATTATAATAATACTTGAGTTGATGTTTCTTACGCGTTCGCAAGGACAGCATGCGACACAATTTGTACGACACCGTTTAATTAAAAAAAATTCGATTCAAGTCACATTATTATCGAGAGATAAACGGAGCAAATTGTATTTGGAAACTGGAAATTATTCATGATATACTGCATATAGATTTTATAAAACTTTTAATATTCGAGTTATGATCGTAATTGTTATTAGTTGTGTTACTTAATGTCGATTTAAAAGCAGAAGAAAAAGTCGAAATCGTTTCTGGAACAACTTTAATAATATGAATTACAAGAATGATCTAACATTAATCTGGTAATCATGTTAGGTATGGAGAAGTCACGATTTATAGGAGCATACGGATCATACGGTATTAATGGTTGCGTATATATGCATGGCATGTGACATACAAATTCATTAATGATCCGACCAATCAAACCTCGCCGAGTGAATCACGATCAATCAGGAGAAGAGGAATACGTACTCGCAGATGAATCGCACATCGCGTTCGAAAATTGCAAACAATTTTTTTTTTAATCGTTATTCGACCAAATTTAAATGTTAAGAGAAGAAAATCGCAAATAAAATTCCAACACAAACGAAAAGAAGAAATGTAAGGGTTGCGATAACCGTTGATAAAAGTTGAGAAAGTTGGGCATATATGGGTTAAAGGATATCCTCGTTCTCTTACCTGTGAAATAGAATTGAATCGAGCGTCACGCTCACGGAAGATCGTTTAAAAGGAATTACAATCGGGGGAGAGCACGGGATAGAAGATGGTGGCGAATGAAAACGGTAGGGTGAGAAAGCGATATTTCGTCGATTCCTATTCGGTGGTCGTAGATAAACTTGGCCGATCTTCCGAATGTGTGCGTGGACTCACCGATTCGTTGAGCATACTCTTTCGTGGCTCAGCTACGGTTCGACGTAGTGAATTGAAATTAACATAAAATCGAAATGCCGGGAAACTTTGCGCATAAAGAGTCAACTGCCCAAGTTCGTTGAATGGCTGCGAACGGGCAACTCCGTTTCGGTATGAAAGGAAGGCTCCTCCTTTCCTCTTCGTTTTGTGTTCCTTCTCCAGTACTCTCATGGAACCTCGAACGTCGTCGTTTCCTTCCAAGCCACCACGCTGCGTTGTCGTCGTACGCGCGGAGAGAGACTAGTATAGAAAAGGCTTTGGAATAATTAGACGAGCGGTCCGTTTCCGGCGGTGCGATAACTGCGATAACGCCGGCCGTAGACCAATAATTCCTCTGGGCTCTCGCGCGGTCGGCACACGGCTATACTGTTGCACGCCCGTTTGCTCTGTGTATCTCGAAAATATAAGGCACGATAACGTGCCGGCCCGATAATAGACGACTCGAATACGGGGAGGATAGCTTTATCACGGAGCTTTTTCTTTGTGTGCAACACGAACTCAGCGCGTGGAAATGGAAAGTTTATCGCGGGGTCTCGCCAACTCGAAATAAAGTGCTAAGCACGCCAGCCAAGTTTTCAAACGTCGATTCCGCCCGAATAGTCGCGATATGAAGTTTCTCTTTTTCATTATGTCCCTTGACGAATTGTCGTTACCGAATAATTTCGTTAATACCGCTGACGGATCTTGATCGGAGGGCGAATTTCCAACAATTTCTCCTGTCTGAAGAGATTTCGTATGGACGCATATGGCCTGTCAATGGATAAGAGCACAAGATTCTGAAAACTCGCGGTACTCGCTGGAGCGAAAGAATATTTTTTCAATAGCGAACATTCAATCAAGTTCTTCGAAGTAAAATATCACTTCGTTGCTGTCAATTAGTTGTGATGTCGCTGAATTTTATATAATATAAATATCGCTAAAGATTAATAGTAAAACTTCCGATGCTTCGTGGAATTAATTTTCAAACGGAAATCGTTGTCCATCCAATATACAGAATCGAGCGAAGCCGATGATAAAGGTTCAAAACCAATTTCTCATATTATATCATATTATATTACGGGCAAAATATCAAGACACGTTTGCGACATATTTCGAAAATATAAAAACCTCGGTATGTGACGGTTAAGAAGCACGCTTCGTTCGTACGCTGAAGATCACGTAGCACGATAATGGCTTCCTTTCCGTCCCTTATCGTACCGGCGACATTCAAAATCCCGGGACCATTACCGCGAGGCGAATAGTACCCTTTTCAGGTAAGCAGGTAGATACATACATCCCCTTGGAAATTTCCTTTTTACTTCAGTCGCGACAGATTATACCGTCGCCCTTTCTGATTTTCGACTTCGCCCTACTATCTCCGATCCTTTCTAGATGCGTCTCACTTTTATCTTGCGTTTCAATTTTTCTTTCTTTGCATCATTCTTTTCCTTCGCTTTGCTTCGTCTCCTTTGTCAGAAGCAAATTATACATTTAAAAGTAATGTAAATTATTGTAAACTATTGTATATTATAATGTAAAGTATTGTAAACAATAATAATAAAATAAAATATATCATAAAAAAGGTAAAATATATAGTAACAAAAATAGTGTTCAGATTGAAATTTCAAAAATCTATATAGAGGAAAAATTTCTCCTCGGTACTAACTCGAACGAAGATTACCTTTCTCCATGTATGACCAACTATTTCTTTCCAAGTGGCTACTGTGATTCTCTCTTTCTCTCATTTTCTGTAAAATATGCTTCGTTCTAAGTATTTTCTAAACTTTTTCTTAAGACTGGTAAGGATGTAAGTAAAGGGTTTGTTATTTGCCTATATCAGCTGATAGTAAATGAAATATCAATATTTGATTTTAGATGAAGCAAAATTAATTTTCTGGTTAAATCATAGCGTTCGTCGTTCAAGAGAGGTTTTCGTCGACGATGAACGTAGGACTCTCCGTGTTGGCGTAACTTTCGGAAATACGAACTCCCGACCAATGGCTATAGCTTGAGAAGAGATTGAGGAAGGTCGAACTTGTAATAGGGATTTATTGTTCGTGAAATACGTTCAACGTCAAAGATGATAATGAATTTCTCCATAGAGGCAATAAATGTTCCGTGATTCAAAGAATCATTTAACTTACATGCCCTACAGAAAAGGAATCGACGAAGGTGGCCCGATTTCAACCCCAATCGGTAACTTATTTCAAAATCTGTTCAATGAAGATTAGAATGTTACAAATATACGTATATATGTACGTTGCCAGAAGTAGAGATAAATACGTATATTTTACGTTTGGATGATTATATACGACACTGTCATCTTCGAAACTTGATCGACTAGGCCTTGGTTAGGATGTGTGCAGCGTTAGAAAGAACGGTAGTATGATTTGCACAGCATTGTGCGTCATCAGCAACGGTTCGCCAACGAGCGTAAAGACGACAGAGGTTCATTAATCCGTTGCGTCGCGGATCGTTCGTCACGACATTGAAACAAAGAGTAGGGGTTTATCGAGAACGACGTCTAATAAACCAGCGGCGGTTTCTTGTCGCAGGGCAGGGCTCATTCGGCTCAACGCTAACATCCTGTCATCAGTCTTCATTACCGAACAATGGCCTGGTTCTGCGGTTAACAGCTTATCCGTGCAGGGAACAACGCAGCTCACTAGCAAGTATGATGTGTCTCTTGAAACGGAACTCGTCCGCGGTTAAGGGAACAATGGAAATAGACGATTAGGTGATATCGGATAATAGCTGAAGAGGTGGCGAACGCATCAGTGATTCAGACGAACGGGGAGGTGAATGATAACGCTGCGTCATCTTCCACCCTGGGACCGTAAATCGCCGAGGATCTTAAAATAAAAGGAAACCTCCTGCTCCTTTGCCGTTCTTTGCGCTAATGTAATTACCAGGAAATCTCAGTTGCACTGGAAGGTGTAAAAGATAGCTTTTTATCGTGGGTTCGTTCAAAGAAAGGATTAACTCGTAATTCTCTAATTGAATAACGAACTAATTTCAAGACCAAATTCCGGGCATTCGGAAGTTTACATTATGGCGCCAATAGTTCGAGCTTGATCGTGAAAGCTCCATTAGCTTGTTTAAACGTTCAATATCAATTTTGTACATTCGGCACTTTCTCTCTCTCTCTCTCTCTCTCTCTCTCTCTCTCTCCCTCTCGTGGCCTGCTATTTTAACCCCTTCCTCCTTTGCCTTTCCTCTCCGTTACCCTAGGATCTCTTTCTCTTACGTTTGTCGTATTAATTAACGGAAGACGAAACACAGGTTAAGCATTTCATTCGGATAGGATAATATAAACAAGTCAAAGTATCGTGTTATTCAGCAGACTGACAGCATCGGCCCATTACCTCTCGCAGTAAGAACAACTAGAACCCTCTTATTCCTCTCCCTTTGGCAACTAATCTTCTAAAACATACGAACTAGGGCTGCTGCGCAACGTTATGTTCTCTCGGGCTATTGGCTTATCCGACTTGTGATTCGCAACACGCGAGACATAGTCCTCTACCTTCTCTTATAGATACACCCGCCATCGCAACTTACTCCTTTGTTCCTTTGTCGTAATTAAACTCTAAATTACATTTTCTGGAATCTGCCAATCACGATGGCATCTCTTTACGCGTATGTATCCCACATAAACAATAGTTTAGGCGTAACATTGAATTCACATTTTTATCAGTTCTCGCAAGCGCTATCGTGTTACGAAGGTGGCACGTTTTTATGTTGGCGATTTCAAGCACGCAAAATGATGTTCTGGCAATCAATCTCCGTAATATATCCTTACTCGTTAAACCGTAATTAACCCCTTGAATTACAATTTCACGATCACAGTTTGAAATTTATCTTGAACCCTTGTGATTGATGCATTTCCTTTTCGGGACTCCTCGAATTGTTAATTGCAAACGCTGCTCAACGGCCCGATGTAAAAGTTAACGTTTTATTCCATTATGGGCTTTGCCCTGACCTCCTTTTGCGTTAAAACCTTTTAGCCACCGTGCTTCTAGTTATCGCATCTTTGATAAAAAATCAGGGGATGCATAAATTTACGATTAGCTCGTTGTATTATCAGGATGAAATAACTCTTATTACAGAAGCAATTTTGCTTTCCTCCGTCCTTCGCTCAGGTCAATTATCCGATATATAGGCAGATTCGCAAAATATTAAGTTCGATCTTTTACGTTTGAGACATCGTTGAAATAGAAGTATATGTACGCAATTAAAAGTTAAAACATGTAACGAAACGCAGGTACATGGTATTTATTTTATTAATTTGGAATATATGAAAACTATCCATCGAATTAGATTTTAATTTAACTGCCAAAGTAGAATACATAAAATTTAAGCTTGGTTTTCAGACGATACTCATAAAACTGCAATTAAAAACATTCGAATGTGGGAAGTCGTATTTCTTCCCATCGACTGCGTGCTTACTGTCCGTTCTACGAGATCGAAGCTTCTCTTTACATCCATCGTTGGTATCACCTTATCAGAATGGAGTCGTAAGCCTGCAATTTCGTGAGTACACCGTAGCATTCTAAAAGCGGACTAACCGTGCTATGAATAATGCAGTCCCGTACGTCTTGCTCTTCCCGTTGATAATTATGTTTTACACCGTTATACCGTGTTTCGTTAACCCAGCTACCCCCTTTGCATCCGCTTCGATGCCACCGCTGCATATTCATTGCTTATAAGCCCAAATATATGTATATTCGAGTTGAAAGACGAGCCCGGATAAAGAAAATGGCAGAATTAGGAAATTCGGTGATACGGCGAATTTGGCTAGTGAACTGCTCGAAAGTATCAATTAGATGTTAAACTTGGCGCATGGTCGATAAATGTACACAATTTTCAATGTGGAAACCAAGTTACGGGTTATTAACAAAGTCAGCAAATGTACTTTCTTGGTGAAATGCCTCGTCAAACACCAGGAACCAGCGCACTCGGTTAAACTTTCCAACGTTGACTCGGCTAAGTTCTGCTTTCCTGACGTTCGTGTAGACGGCCTCGAGTATTTTAACCATCTCCGGCGTTACCGCGCTCTTTCTCCAACTTCTAACCAAACTTTAATAGCAATCCAATATAGCGGGTTTAGCAGGGAAAGCGAAAAATATTACGAACCCTGGCTGCTATCGAACGATAGAAAATTACCGTTCTCTCCTCGCCTCGGATAAATCGAGCTTAGCATCAAGGTTTGCAAAGTCTCTAATCGCGGGTTAATTGCCGACGTGGATGAACGTTTTCCAGGTTGGCTTCGGTGGTGGCGTGTGAAAACAATATATCGCTGGGTAACCGCGACACCACCTACGTACGAATCAAGCAAACAGGCTCACGTATGCTATCTGCGAAATCACGTGAACTTTCAAGTCCCGAGCATTTCCATGTAGGCACACATGATACCGAAGTATAAGGGGTAGCGCGGGAGTAATTACAGCTCGCGCGCTGTAACTCCCTATCTACGAGATCGAAATTGCCATTGGACGGCGTATCTTGCGCTGCTTCTTTACGGGCCCAGTTACTCGGTGTACGTTGTTTGCATGTAAACGACGTCTTTACACGTAGCAAAGGTTAGCCTGCCGCTTTGTGTCGTCTGTTTCGCTCGCGACAAACTACAACTAGATTCTTTATTTCAGGCAGGTATGTAAATTAACGTGTATTAAGAGATTTTGGATCAGTCTCATTCGAGAAAGCTCGGCTTACGTCGCGCTTACCTGTATTATTTAATAATTCCATTAGAAAAATTTTTATTATCTAAAACCGTGTGATTAGTTTAACTATCTCTTTAGCTCTTTTTGTCTTACTCCTTGTGTATTTCACTCGTGTTTTATTAAAATGTGTGTGAAACTACATCGCGTATTCGTGTATTGTATTTTTCTGTGATATCGGCGCGCGCGAGAAAATAATATTTCCAGATAACAACTAAACGTCACGAGATAATCATAAAAATAGAAATAAGGTTAATGGTACGCAATATAAAATACAGGATACCGAATAATTTATAAAAATTCCGTTAAAAAATCCACATCTCCCTTTTATCGAAACGTATCGATACGAATATCAATGGGTGGAAATAACGAAGAATTTTGCGATGTTTGACAAGATCTGCCATCTGTCCCGAAATATTCTTCTTTCCGCCGGCTTACGTAAGGCATACAATATTCTCCTTTCTCACGAGACAGAAAATTTTACAGGCTTCGGTCTACGTATACATATACTACGAGTTGGTGCAGTAGACGCTTGGAGAAGATAGACTCGGTTGCATGGCGCATGGCGTCATGAGCGTAACGATATACGTGCTTCGGAGGTCGAGACTGGTTAGGGATTGGCGCCGTATCGCTGATCTGGGCTCGTCTAGGCGTAATGCCACCCCTGGCAGGCCAGTCACGTCCCCTGCTACTGCTATTCCCTGCACCCTCATCCCCGTAGCCCCTTGCGGACCATAGTAAAGTTATGCTCGGGTCCAAGCGGTCAGTCCGAGCGTGGATCCCACTCGATGCAGAAACGTACTATGGGATCTCTTAGTCTCGATTTACTATTTATTTGCCTATGTGCGTCTAGGAGGACCTACGAGCGAACGTAGACGCACTCTATGAAACTCTATGATTAACAAAGAAGCTCGCTTAGCAGTGGAATGAGAACGCGTGTTAAACGTTCGCGATCCAATGGAAAATTTATATATTACTTAACAATACGGGATACAAAGTATTTCTTCAAATTGTTCCAAGAAATTTTAATCTTTATTACTCTGAAAATAATTGTACGAAATAATGTAAATTACCAGGGATCTAATAATCATAAGCTGCTGTAGAGTGTTTCCGCGGGTAAGCGATAGAACGCTTTACGAATGTCAGAAATGTCGGAAACTGTTGTTCAAACTTTACGGTGATTAAAATCACCTCCCAATCGGTATAATTCAGTGTCGTAAATGTCGAGGGGCTTCTTTAGGAAATTGAAAGAAAAGCTAGCTTGGCCGGTCCTTTTACGAGGCGTCAAACGTTTCACCTCGTTAAAAGCTAGTAGCTCGTGCCGGCACTGGCATTAAGTAATGCGATACGGTCCGTCGGCGACGAAGACGAAGGAGGCGAAGAAGAAAAAGAAGCAACCGGAGCAGAAGCGGCTGAGAAAAGAAACCGGGCTGGTGGAACTTTCCGTAATTAATACGTTAAACTTTTGCACAACTACACCGGAACTCACGTACCACCGTTGCCTGCTGAATGTCAATGATCAAAATCGCTTTTTGATATAATTCCCAAGCCGTGGCCCGAAAACGTGAGCTGAAGATCGTTCCTGGTTGAATGCAAAAGATCCCGCCACGCTCGTTTCGTTGATGCGAATACATCAATTTCTTCTATTATGTTGTAATCGTGAATTTCAGGTTGAAACCTCTTAAGCGAGGGAAATGTAATTCTTTCGGCGATTAGCGATAGCTCATTATCCACGTAATTAGTAGTTTGTGTAATGAATTTAAGTGTTTCCACTTTGGGATTAGCATACTAACTAACTCGGCTCATTCCCTCAAACTCCACTTCTAATTCGAGTTCACCCATTCTACCTCTTTCTCTCTTCCTTGAATACGAACTGAATCGCAGGTGGTAAACTGTCTGAATCGCGCTGGATGTAAAGTAGATGTTCGCATTTACTTCACCGATGTAACCGTACTACGTTAATCTCCTGTCCATGCTTCCTCGTCCATGTAACCTTTGATATGTGAAAAGTATTAAACGATGATAAGGAAAAAAGCATTTTAACACGATGGATTTGCAATGAAACGAAGGATACAAAAACTGACTGACTACTCGTAGATACCGAAAATTTACTATAATCAAAAACAACACTTATGTAATTCCTTATCGTTTTCTCGAACGATACACTCGTGTCCAATTTATTCAGTAGTAGATGTTTATCGATTCACTACAAACACGATTACGTTGATCTCGATACACCGTACGGAGTTAATAGATCTCGCGTACGGAATGGGCTGCAACGTGGTATTGCTAAAGCTATTATTTAGTCGGTAGTTCGGTCCGAAAACCGAGATAAAGTACAGACTCGATCGCGAAGTAATTTCCTTCGTGGGGAAAGTGGAAAATCGGAACGGTCACGGATGCTCGAACGGACTGTACACACAATGTCTTGGCTATATTCCGATATATTGGTCATATCGATGTTTGTAAGGGAAGAAGACACTCCGTAGATGGGTGGTGGGTGATAGGTGCAAACAAGAAACGAGAATCCCTTTAGCCGATTCCTCTCTCGTCGTGTATACGTCGTGCCGGAGAGCAGACCAGCCTATACCAGAGCAGCCTAGAACCAAGAGTAGAAATCCACGTGCAGAGTGAGTAAGAGAGCGAGAGAGCGAACGACAGAGAGAGAGAGAGAGAGAGAGAGAGAGAGCAGAGAGCTAGACACTGTGCCGGATGAAACATACACAGTAGCTAGTCGATGTGATTGGCCACGTGCCAGAGGCCCCTAACGACGCTTTCGAAAGGAGGAGAATCCTACTTCGTCCTCTCCAACGACGAGCCTCCAAAGATACCCCGGGACCAGTGGCGGTGACGCAATGTTGCCGCAATCACATTTTGACACGCCTCTAGCCAACAACCTGCACCTCTCGGTAGGCACCTTCGATGTTTTGCACCGGTATTGGGTTCGACCGGTATCGATCAAATCGAAACGACAGCAGGTTAGTTTTCTCTGAGCGTCACTTATTGACATTTAAGCTCACGGCTGATCTAAATAAAGTATCTAAATAAATCTAAATAAATAATAGGAATACCAGTTCCTATATCTCTTATATCGTTGACTCATTTAACGTTAAAACGTTACATATCGAAAAATACGCAACACGTTAAGTATTTCGTATTGTTGTTGTAATTAATCTTTACAACAAATAACATTATAGTACGTTACAATATTAATCGGTGATAATAAGCACGATGGTGATTAATAATTGTTACAAAACATTCGGCAAGATATTTTCAACACCTAACAGACAGTCATCTTTAAATGCTAAGACTAGTGAAACAGCGGGGTGGAGTAAAGTGCCGTGAAATAAAGGAGTATCTGCAAGGTGATTCGGTAGGCGCGGCGCGAGTTTTAGTGGTTGTGGATGGAGAGTGGTTGTATCTAATTTAAATTCTCGACATAAAAAGCTTGCACAACGCGAGGAGTGGTTTGGATAGCGTGGATCGCGGCCAAGCCACGTGCGGCTACGAGATTCATTCCGCTTTACATGGCCAGTCCGTACCCATCCACCTCTTTGCGTCCTCCGAAATTCCCTCTTCAACGTCCTGCTCGCACCCTCTCCCTCTTTCTCTCTCTCTCTTTCTCTCTCGCATGTAAACGCTGTCTCTTCTATCTAGACCTCATCTCTACGCAACCTATTTCACATCTCTGGCTCAAACCTAACCCCAACCTAACACGAGTCATCCCTTCTAGAAGGAGTTGTCCACCGAAGAAAAAATTACAGATGCAGATAGTCTTATCAGGCTTTTTATTTCGCCGAATATAGTATTTATTTTCTAGCGAGTGTTTCAATTATGCCTTACTTGATAACGTTCCCATAGGCGAAATAATGTATTCCATTTTTCCGCGCATACTACTCAACCTAAAAGAGTATAGGACTCGCAGTTGTAACGATATTCAATGCCGACATGGTAAATCGAACCGCACAAAGTGAAACAAAAGCGTTGTGTTAAGAACAAGCCTACCCTCGTAAGCTTTAATCGTCGAGAATTATGTAGCATTATTACGTGAAGTAGATCGTTACTTCAAAGGCAAGAGCGACGGTACGCTTCTGACCCTTGGTTGTCGAAAGATTGAAGCAAGTTCAACCATCTCGATACCGGTAGAGATAAAACTAGAAATTTACTTCCATCTGGTAATAGGGTAATCTGCTCCTAAGGTTATTCAAGATTCAGCGAAAAGAGCGTGTTCGCATGACATCGGTCTAAACTTTTTCGATCATGTTCTTTCCCTTCTCTAGGACATCGGTCGTTGATAGAACTCGAAATATGTACCACCCTTTCTTTCTCCGTTACTCTTCAAAGCGATGAAGAAAGCCATTGCCTTTCATTCTTATAACGTTTCGCTCCAAAAGAAGAATACGTAATAATCAACATTTTTGTCGTTCGTTTGAAAAGTAAATTTAATTCACACACGAGTATACGTTACCATTTGAACGGGAATAAAGAACTGCGAAGGAAGCGTTCAATTAAATTCACAAAATAATATTATCCCATTGAATCGCCTGCAATTATTCGGAGTAGAAGGGCGTTTCAAGCGCAGGAAATTTTGTCGATTACCGTTGGCAAAAGTGTCTGCTGCCCCATCTGGTATAATTACCGAACGAACGTTTTCTACTCTTTTTCCGGCGATGATATCGAAAAATAAGCAGAGACAAAAAACGCAGGCGCCCATTAATAACGATAGAGTTTTATCGTTTATTCAGCCGAGTAATTTGCAAAGGAGCTATCATAATTATGAACGAAGAGCAGGCTTGGCGACATAATTTAGCATCGATCTAACTGCAAGTACTACTTCAGATATCCCTAAGTTGGAGAAGTGGAAGAGAGGCAAAGATTGCAAAATTATAGTGCAGCGATGATGAAATCGGTAAAGGAACTTTCGAGGTACAAAACTGGAGAATTCCGTTGAAGACCAGCTGTCATAACCACGTGCTTGGTGATTCCCGATAGACACGCCAGTAACAAAGAGAATTAATTATTTTCTTGAATCGAACACCGTTGCCTGCGGTAAATTCCGCTACTTAATTTTCCAGAATATTCTGTATTCAAAGAAATGCTTCTTAATTAAACGGGATGTTCTAGCGCGCATGCGAGATAAGAGCGAATAATTATTCTTATCGTTACTATAACGAAAGGAAAATATAGTAACAACTACATAAGAAATACAAAAAAGCGAAAAATAATCTGTAATCCTAAAAAGGGGACTCGGCAGTCTAACTGGAAGAGGTTATTGTCAAATAAAATTGTTTCGGATCGAATACAGAGTATTTATCAAAGCGTCGACTCTTCTACATGCAGTAACCATTACGTGTCAGTGAACTATCACGAATGATCGTATATATGCTTCGGACAGCGATCGTTCAAAATCGGTTTTCGAGTGACGAAAATGATGCATACGTATTCACGATGCTAGTACTCTTGACCGCTTACGTATCCAGCATCTATCGATTCCCGGGCGAATCGCATTTCCGGTGATTCACGATGCACGCACAACCCTATCCGACGCATTTATACCGGCAGTAAAACCGAATGATGTGTGTCAAATATTAATACCATAGTAGTGGCACGAATCACCACGGGTATGGATTCTGGTCCCTGGGTGCCGAGCCACGCCAGATTTCCGATCAGACAATGCTTATCGATTATTCTGCACGTCACATGACACCTTTCCGCCAGGAATACTTCTCTTCTCTTCTCTTCTCTTTTCCTTTCGTCAGTCGCCTCACGCATCCATTAATAGTTAGACAGCTCGGAAGCACGATTGCTGTGATATATGATCTGAACACCTAAAAGCTATTTCCTACCAATACAGAAACGTTCAAAAATTCTAGAAAACTTTATTCCATCAAAGATACTTATGCCATTTATAATTTTCGAAGATGAACCAGCCAATTTTGTTTTTTTTTTTTTTTTTGCTATTCATCGACAAACCCTATGAACGATGAAGAAGGATTGTACCTGTTAAACGTGGGATTACAAGGATCGGTTACAAATTCGTCGGTGGTAAACGATAGCGTTGGCGTGGAGATCCGCGCGGGCTTTAGAAATTCCCAGGGTGGCTGCTGGTAGCAGCGGGGTTACCTCGATAAATCACACGGTGCGCTCGACAAAAGGGGCCCGACGAAAGGGCCGTCGCCATAAACGTATAAAGTAATTACGCGTTGCATCCGCGATATGCCGGCGTCGGCAAGCCATTCACCGGGATCCGCCTATGTCCTGCCTATATGGCGATCAAAGCTGGTTCCTGTAGCATGAAATAGCAGGTTAGGTAAGCTATGCGCGATTTTCGCCGCATCGAAACCGAAGCTTTCGTCGCGCGCCACCGTGACGAGGATTATATTTCGGGGCCGCACATTATCGGGACACGTACTCGATAGAGCACCTGTGTGAGAGACGGCTGGCTCACTGTGCACTGCCAGGTAGAACCATGGATTTCATCGAGTTAAACCCTCTTTCGCCCCGAGTCCCCTTTCCAGCCCTTGCAATTCCATTCATATTCATGCGAGACCGATTCAAACGCGTATTACGTCTGTCAGAAGCGATGGTTCGCGATCGTTCGAGGAGAAGCAGCTTTTGAAATGGAAAAAGACGCGCTCGTTCGTTTCCTCTCGGTCAAAAGGTGCCAGCTAACTTTCCCACGATACATAACTCGCACGCTTTTAAACTTGAAAATTCTTTCGCTCGATCAGTTACCTTCCTCTTTTGAGAGAATGTTATCAGGTATATCTCGTTCAACAGATATTGTCCAAAAGTCGTAAATTAGTCGTCGACAGCTATTGACGTTGCGCGCTCGGAGTCGTACGTATTTTATAGAAACACCATCAGAATGCAAGACTCATTCACGGCTCGATACATCAAATTTTTTTATAAACGCATTGTGCGAATACAAAGGAAGAAACAATTCTATATCAACAATGCGGCTTGACAACGAGCTTTCATACGAGCTTTGAAACGCTTCGAACATAATTCGAAGCTTCCATTTTTTAAGGACTCGATAAATTTTGAACGTTCAGCTTTTAAAGTTTTAATAAGTATGTGGAGGATGGTTGGTTCAGTTGATGTTTAAATGACTAGATTACTTGTTTCTAAAACCGTCAAATATATTTTAAAATATTACAAATATAATTCAGTCGACCGTAGATTGGTCGATGACTGGTCGTTAAAAGAATGTTCGATAAGAACGCTCGATACTAACTGATTCGCTAAAGACTGCGTATTCATCGCTAATAAAATTGTTCAAGACTGAAACTGACAGAACTGGTCATCTTACGATCGCGTTCGTTTATTTATACTGATCAGGGGAGTACCGGAAAGTTTAAATTCGACATTGACGACTGCACGTAGCAGCGATATTGTTTTGCGCGGAGTTTGTTTACTATTACATTATGTATATCCTAACGATGTTGATACTCCGAAGCAAAACAACAACACGATTCGAATTATCCTCTAGCTCGTGTGCCGCTACAGGTATCTAAAGTCAAAATTATCAAAGTCGAGGTTTTCTGGAGTAAATAGTTTGCAACGTTCAAGAAAAGTTTAGATATTTCGTTTAGGAAGACAGTTTTTATTTTCGTTCTACTTGAGAACAATTTAAGAAGTATGAAAAAGTTCGAGGAAAAAGTAAAGGCACTTTGTTCTATTTGCACGTGTTCTTAATGTGACAGGCGTAGTATATCGAAGTCGTCGTAACTGCGTTCCCAATCTTCTTTCTATCTGTGCGTTTAACGCGTTTTACAGCCATAAATCCAGTTTTTCTAATAAAGTCGAACACTAATTGTGAGTAATATTGACTAAATTATTATGAAAGAACGTGAGAATGATTACGAGTAACACTTGCCTGACTGGATCGAGCGCCAACATTATTTCCAACACTAGTTACCGTTTCATCGTAATAAATTGCGACAGTCCGACGTTTATCTGATTAAGTTCTTTATATTTTTTGCTAATTAGGTTCCTTCTTAATATAATGCAAAGGTATTGCGTGTGTTCCTAATGCACCCATTTTACAGACATAAATCGCACTATACGATCGATGGACGTAATTTCATTGATCTTTGTTACAGCCTTATCAGGCGTTTTCCCGATTTAATTATCACACGTATAAGCACTAAAACGTGGGAATGCAGCCCCAATACAATACAAATGAACATAAAGATTGATGAACAAGACCAACAATGGGAACTGATAGATAAGATTAGGTAGGTCAGCAGAAATGCTGTTTCCATCACAGCCCGTTAAATCGAGCGTAGAAATAAGAATACCTACATGCTCGACAGGAATCCAAATGGGGCCTGGTTGCTCGCAAAACGATGTATTATGTATACGGAATAAATGGAATAGAGAGCAGTTCGAGCTTGGGTCCTTCGGAACCAATAGGGCGAGCTAACGGTCCTGCCATCGAACATATTGCCATGGTCACGTGTATGCGTCCCCTCTGCCCCCATATCCTGCCAGAGTAAGTTTTCGGACAGAAGAAGTACCGATGTGGATAAATTCTCCGAGCTTCCAAAACTTCCACGCAACGGTGAAAGTACAGATATAAGCACAAGTAGAAAGTCCACGCACAATGCTTAACGCGAGATACCGATCTATAAGAATCATATTTCCTAAAATTTATCCTGGAATTGCTTCTTATTCCATTTCCTATTCAAAGTCGCACTTCGCTCGAGCGCCTCGCTATAGCTGAAGTTTTGCTTTGCGCGAACTGTTGCAAATATATCTTGGCCGTACTAAATGTATATTTCCTAACATGCGATACAAACAAGTATTTTCAATTACAAATACGATGTTACAATTCGACGTCGTAACCTTACCCCGCGAGTCTCACCGAACATTTATATAATCCGTGAAACAAGTTGTTAGAACAAAGCATATATCACAACCTGTTAAACTCAGTGTTATACTAATTCAACCACCTCTATTATCCTAACCGAAATATAACTGCCGTTGACGCGCCTTCTCCGCGAACGATCGAACAGATATATTACTGCATTATAAACACGGTGAATTTATAAAGTAACAATCTTATTAGTAATCGACGAATAAAATTTCCAATATGCTAACGAAGTATGGTAAAATGGAAATCTCCTGGAAGTTTATCGAATAATTCAAGAACAGTAAACTTTATGGTTCCTCCCAATAGTTTCATTTTTCTTATACCATAGTGTAATATATACCATATTATACCATAGTGTGTATATAATATTCTCTTACAGAGTACCGACAACTATCATCAAGCCATTACTATTTACTTCACTTCGCAATTCAGCTTTCATTCTATGCAATTATGCGCACAGAAAGCTTAAATACAGCTGTCCTTCTTATAATTTTATTTTATGAGTACTAAAGGTTAATTCGATTCAACGCAACATAGGACAACAATTGAAATAAAGTTATGACAGATCAAAAGGTATTAAACGAAACGTTAATATTGAAAGCGTAACGACAATTGTGCGATTTCATAAATACTGTATTTCTGTGAAAGATACTCGCGCAAGTAATATTTGGAAGAAGGAGAAGTAGGGTAGTAAGTTGTTATCAAGTGCATCTCGAACTTTAGGTGACTGGTATGAGTTCATGCTCATCGCGGATATCGATTGTAAAATGTTCAGCCTCGTGCTTCTCTCTGATTCATTCGATTCGGTGATCATTCCGTCTATCACCTCCGTAATAGAAAGAAATGGAGAACGTGTAGGCGCAGTCAGAAGGAAAAGGGACTAGAAAGAAAGGGAAAAAGTTATCACGGAGGTCACGAAATTTCTGCAGCTTCGCGTTCGTTCCTATTTCTTTGTTTTCGTTCCTTTTTCACCTCCGAAAAGTTTTCTACTGTAGATACCTCAAGACTCTCGCACAGAATCCTTCGTAAAAGTCACCTTGCTCTTCTATTGTTCAACCATTCGCGAACTTCTCTCTTTCTCTCTGTTCCTCTTTCTCTTTCACGATCTTTCCCTTCGTTTCCATACCATCCTCTTGAATCTTGGTGTACACTTTCGTTTCTCCAGTTACTTTTACTTGGTCCCTTTCTTTGGCTGTTTGCATTGCAGCAGCGCGGCGGTAGCAACGGCGGTAGTAGTAACAGTAGCAGTAGCAGTTGGCGGCGGCTGCGCGTTTCCGAACTTTCAAACTCTAACGAAATCTTGGGCAAGGTGAATATTTTATGCGTAAATCAAATCCCGGCAAATATACGCGAGAGAGCGAGGATCCGTGGCATGCAGCAGCTAAATTGAATAGAAGCGCTACTTGAGTACAACCGTGTGTTTCGCCATTCGACCTTCTCATTTCCTCCTCTCTTTTCTTTCTCCACGTATTTCTTCTGTGACGCCATCATTTTCTCTCCCTTTTCTTTCCGTTTCTCCAACGTTCTTTATATCTCCTTTCGTTCTTTCGCATGCTATTCTCGTTACTCGTTGAACATATCTCACGAATACTTTTACTGGTTATTGAATTTTTGATCCGCAACAAGGACACGTTATTATCAAGGTTATTTGAATCAGAAAATTCGAAGTCGAGAAACTAGTATTTCCATCGACTTAGAGTGCCACGACGAATCATTTGAAGTTACTTCAAGATTTTTAGAACGATATCGAAGAAATCGTCACGGTACCATAATTAAATTTCTTTCAGCTTCCCTGTCGACCTATATATTCAAAGTCAAGTATTTCATACTTAATTTACATTTTCGATCAAAATACATTTTTAAATTATAAGAATTTGTTAGGTAGAATAAAAATTGTTTAAATAGTATAAAGACATATGAAATCGCAGGCGTGTATTATTAACCGGTAATCTTTCCTACTGTATTAATTCAAGGACGGAATATACCACCATCAATTACTAATTGTTGGTCGAAGTAACAGGCTGGGCGGCTTAATGGTTGAATATTTCGCACCATGAATCTTAGTCAGCGGGTGTTCGTGATTACGTTGTTATTTATTTGTTTGCGACTGGTTACTCTCTACAGGCCGTTTAGGGATCGTACATCCAGAGAAACACGACAGGGAGAAAAAGAAAATTATTTTTCCCTGTCGCTTGGGAAAAATGCCAACGTCCTCTCACCTAGATACCACTCTGACCCAAAAAGGCACGCATTAAATTAATAAATTATACCGGTTCCTCTCCGTTGGCTCTAGTCCGAATTGCTTGGACTTTCGTGATCCTGACATTTACTACTCGCCGATGTCACGTACGCTTCGCCCGGAACGAAAGTTCCTTGTAGATTCGAAAGATAATTTGAACATTTTATTATATGAAAGACCGTACCACGGTAAATTCTCCATCGTCCATTTATTCGAGCGGAAACCATATTCTCGATTCTTTTACCGCGAACAAATTCCGCAAACTGATTATGAAAAATAATATCCAGAAGCGAAGACAGGATCACCGTTTCTTACGTGTACGATTCTTTTAATTCGAGCGTAAGAATCTCGACCGTTCGAACCTCTTTTATCAATCGCTGGCTGGCGAATGAAGTATCCGTCTCGAAGCAACCGTATAAACATAGGCACGATAATAACGAGAATGACGTAGAACAACGTTCCATTTTTCAGGAAGTTCGGCAGGGCCGTTTCCGAGACTGCATATTTGGCAATGCCATTAAAACGAGCAGCCTATTCGTAATCACGTCGGTGCGCGTACTCGTTCACAGGAACTGAAAATGCCGAATGAAAATTAGATACACGGAAAACCGGGCGAAGCTGTATAAACCGCGGCCGCGTTAAAATATCACAATGGCGCGGCAGGTGCATTTACTAGGTTTCACCAGGGCTTTGACGACAGTCGCCAGATAGCTCTTTCATCCGGTAATTAGCCGGAGAGCCCGAGGAGTTATCACCTGGTGCGATCATGCTCGTGTACAGTACGCGTGCCCTGTCTATTCGAGCACTCTATTCCGAGTGCTACATACTACCGGCAGCGGTTACCCGACCATCCTGCTTCTCCCTGTTTAATTAATTAACACTGTACCAAATAATAATTATCGAAATGAAAGATGGTATCGGTCGGCTTATTTATTGGTACGCGCCGATATCCTAGTTACATACGATAGCGTAGGTACGAACGGAGAAGCTCTGTAGCTCGTGCCCACTACAAACGCTTATCCGGTACCGTCGATAACCCTATCTAAACGCGACTACCCTAAGTGATTAGTAAATTAATTCACCAACCGATTTAAGCGTATTTAAGCGTTTTAAGATCGTGCGTCCTCTCCGTCCTCCTACTCGAGTTTCGTGCTAGGTATTTTTACGCTTATGGAGAACTTCCCTCGAGACTCGAGACATTCATAGATTTTTATCCACGTTTCCACGATCCTCCTTTCGTTCCAACTTCGTCTCCCTTGATGCCTTTTCCCTCGGTCTTGTTGCTTCACGTGATCGTTGTATTATTCAGATTCTTTCTCGCCAACGGAACCTCGACGTTTTCTCGCAAGACGTTTACGCGAAAGCGAGATCAAGCGTTACCCCGTTGGTGAATTTACTTTGCTACAACCGGAATATCGAGCGATCTTGAATTTTGTTATGTCGTTTATTATTTATTTGTCGTTATGTCGTTATTTATGTCGTAAATTACAAATAGTCGTAGAATTGTAAAAGATTAAAAATTAATCTTCGATCGACGGGGTAAAGTTATCCGAATCTATCGTTGTTAGACTTAATTTCCAAAAACCGTGATTCAGGGAATTTTCTGCCACGCAAAATATAGATGGACAACACATAACGTTCGAGCGTAATCGAGTTTCCTCGATATCGAAGCGAAGGCAAGGGGATCACAACGATATGTGGCGTGCAACGATCTGCTTGGTGCCAGGACTCCCGATAATTATGTGCCAATTAAATTTAACGACTATCCATTATTCTGGTTTGCGAACACGCGTACAAGCTCCCTACTTTTGTTATCTTCCTCTTTCTACCGATTCGACACCCCTTACGGCATTTACCGTCCCTCTTCTCCATTCCCATTGCTACACCGGGATCGAGGCGTGCACGCTGGCAACAACTAGCCAGGTCGAAATCCAATTACCTTTTAATATTGTCCGAATGTGCTTGAAATCGAATTGCCTTTTGCAAAACTCCACACGGTCTGGCTGAAAAACTGCGGAGGATTCCTGCCAGCAAATAAATGTTCCTTCGGTCTATACTTTCTTTCTCACATACATCGTAGTCAGAACGGTCTTGAGCAGCATGACGTCCTCTTTTTCTCTCTACCGTTTCCACATCCCGACGCAATTCAATAGAATAAAATGTCACTCGTCGTTTCAAATGGAATTGGAACGCAGATCCAGACTATGGTCTTACACGATTAGACTTAAATGCACGTAAGTGATATAGGGCAGGACGCATATGTCGGATATGGTTTCCATTAAAGAATTCCACATAGTATTTATACCGATATAAATATTATAATCGTTCTTACCATTTTCATTGCCAATACGAATATAATTTCGGAACAACTTTTGGTTTCATTATTTCGCTATTGATTATCGATTTCGATTATTCCAATTTCTTTGCCTCGATTATCGGTCGTGCGTACAATTATTTTTGCATCGGCATAACGTACAAATATGTAAATTTTAATAATACGAAATACCGCAAAAAGTTCTTTCAATTAAAAGTACTTCTTTATTATCTACTCGTGTAATTGTTTTACCCATAGCATAGTAAACGGCAGCATTTTTCGTTTTTCCGGTCGGTTCTTATTAAGAATTCAAGCACTTCGACCACAGATTCCCTCTTTACCGGATCGTAAACAGCGATCGTTTTCCAAACCCATTAAAACCGTGATAACAAGCTATCGCACCCTCTGAAACTTAATTAGCGAGGTCGATTAAAAAAATTCTAGTATCAATATTTATCGCGTAAATAACCAGGAATAAATTGCGCCCGTTCACGCATGTACATACATCGAGTCATTGATTTCACTCGATAATTAACGTCGCATCGAATAGTAAGAATATTTCTCACTGTTTCGCAATCAAAAGATATTTCCGTTGCATTACGTGTCCCCTAAAAGTTATCGAAACAAATTCGAGTCTGATTAGGTGGGATGCAAACTAATGGTACACCTATGAAACGAGTAAAAGAGGAACCATTCTCTAATCAAATGTCGGCCGTTTTATAGTAACGCACATCTACTCCTGGTCTAGAAATGGTATTCCGTAAGGGAGACCTTTACGCGCGCTGCATAAAAATTATTGGGTTTCGTATCCATTCTTCAAAAATATTTAAATTCCACAACGAAGCGAAACGTGCCTTTCCGTCCGTCGCTATCAATTTTCTACAGATTCGTATGCGGCAGTTTTCACAAATTCCTAACGTTATACAATAAACGCTGGCCCATTGAATGAAGCAAATCTTTCCCTCAGCTAGATACGACTTGGAATAAGAAGAAAATTGTACAAAAATATATTTAATATATAATAATACATTTGATCGATAACGAACTTCTTCACAAGGGAGGGAGATCGCGTTGAAAACGCTTTACATATTTCAAACTCATTACAAAGTCATTTAACATCAAGTGCCGCTAAATTGCAACTTGCAATTTGCAATTTTCGGCAAGAATTCGTATTTCAACGCGACATCGATCCTAGATATACAGCTGTTAGTGAACATCGACATATAATATATTTCATCATTTTTCTTAATTAATCAGTGATATTCATCATGCGACACTTGCTTACTTCTCTTTTCTGTCATACGTAAAAACAGCATGCTGTCTGGAATAAGAACAGACTATCGAATAAAAACCTTACCGTCAGTTTGATATATACGTTAATAGTGTTGCGGATCTTTCCGTCGTCCAATAAGATTGCTCGTGGCAGGAGACAAGCTTGACATTGTAACTTCTAACATCAAGTTTGGGATTCGAGTTGTCGGAGGAAGGGAGTGCAGGTTGTCAGGGTTGCGGGTACAAGGAAGGAGCCGATAGGGTGAGCACCAACACAGAGTGACCACTAAACACCTAACAACCAACAATAGCAGCCAACATCGAACACCGATAAACCAACGAAACTAAACCAACCACAAGTCACATTGTAACGGAACTCAGCGAATATGTACGTATACATATGTGTATATGTGTATGTATATGTGCGCGCACGCACGCACACGCACACACACACGCACACACATATATATATATATAGAATATAGAATGTATACATAATGTTGATGGATGTGTAAATACGTACGTGTGCGCGAAGAGTGCCACTGCCTCCACGTGTAAATTTATCTCGCAAATCATATCGCGAAACGGGAAATGATAAATCGTTTGTCAAATATTAAAAAAGAAAAAAAGAAAGAAACCAACGAGGATAACATATGCACTATGACCAAAAGTGATCGTTTTAAAAAAATAGTTGGACTGTAAAATTGTTCGATGAACAGATTTAATTAAAGTGCAATTCGCATGAAAACTGAAATTCAACGACACAATTTAATTAAGGGGAATGAATATACCGCAACGAAAATTTGCTTTTGTACCAGATATGTAGGTAGGTGCCAGGTAATGGAAGAATACGGTAATTATGACCGAGCTACGAAACCTTCTCGGAAAAATAAAAAAAACCGCGCAACAACGTTTTACCGAGCTTGATATTTAATTTAGCGTTCGAGCTCGATATTCGCAGCGCACTTTCTTCGCTACACGTGCGTTCATCAACAGTGATGGATACTATTATCTTTTGCGGGCTCATGACACGAGTTTCTGATTAAAACATTGAGGAACACTAACTGTGAGGCAACGACAACGTAAAAGTGAAACACGTTAAAACTTAATAAGGATGACATATTTTCAGAGACACCGAGTAGGGGTATGGTGACGTACCACATCGAGTACATTGAGAACGTGGTTCACGCGGACGACTCTAGTAGTGGTAGTTGTTGTTACATTGTGTGTTGTGGTCGTGGCAAGAAGAAGAAGAGATGGAGGAGGTGTGCGGCGCCCCCGGCCAGCCGGTCGCCCGTCACACCCTGAAACAGAATAATATTGTCACTTCCGTGCGGAATTACACCATCCCTATCGACTATCTTGTCGAAACCATTATCTAAAGTCATTATAAATATAAATATACGTGTCATTATATCTCGAATCTTTTAACACAATACAAATGATTAAAAACGGTTATAGTCTTTTTTCTCGTTTTTCTTGGTTTCAGTACTTCAGTTCGGTAATGAAAAGTTTTCGTTAATTAATCAAGAGTACTTCGCATGACGCGTAATGACGGTTGTTGTTAGCAATTTACCGATATTGCACCGGGGAGCGTACGTTTCATATAAATTTGAGACGAACGTTCTCGAATTGCATAAAAGTCTTCGACAGTAGCTCGACGAAACAGAATGAAATGAACCATAGTCTTTCAACGATGACTTTATTTCATGGTTTATTCCATTTCTGGCGTGATCATCGATCTGGCTGGCTTGAAAATGACGTTTTCACCGATGAGAGCTGTGAAACATTACACTTTTATAGCCGTAAATTCAAAATGATCGGCGAAACAATTTCTCGTGTTCCTTTTTTTCTTCTTTTTTTTCAATCACACCATTAATCACATAGAACACGAGATAATTATCAAACGAAACTGATAATTGATAATAGTCGATACGCAATCGTAATAGCCATCGAACGATCGAAACATTATTATGTAACAATATCGACGTTTAGTTAAGTTGGAACGTTCGATTTCCGAGTGTTCATCGGATCCTTGAAATATAGCAAGTCGATTTCACCGGTGACTCGATACTTGTGCCGCCTGGTTTGCTCGCAGAAAGTATTGGCGCGAAGTCGCGCTCAACGGAAGGACGAAGTCGAAAAAAGGGGTAAAGCTTTATATCGAGGAAAAGGGGATTTCGGATTTGCTGGACCGTGTCTACCCATTGCATCGTTTACGTTCAATACAAACGCACGGACGAATGAACGGACTAGAGAGAAAGACAGATAGAGGGGTAGCAAAGGGTGGTGGTCGGCTACGGACGGGGGATGAAAAGCAAGAGAACGATGACGGTGGAAAGAGGCAGAGTAGTAGAGGGGGAGAGGCTGAGAAACGGGAGCAGCGACCGGGATTTTAACGTCGAGCACACTCGTTTCGAGTCGATAGGTCCACTTCGGCTGGCTTGGGAAGCAGTCGACATGGTCCAGCAACTTCCTCTCCCACCTCAAACCCAACTCCCCCACCCTCTCGTTGCTCTTATACCCTTCGGTCCGAGACATCATCTCCGTATCCGGAAACAGGGCAGCACCGTTGCAAGTTTTCATAGATGCAACTCTCTCTCTCTCCCTCTCCCTCTCTCTCTTTTTCTATCCTCTCTGTCTCTTTCTTCCTCTCACGATTAATAAAAACTGCCGATCTAACTGGTTTTAAAAGAGACTCTTCAAGACGAAAGGATCCGGACATGGGAAAGAAACGGCTGGACACTCGACGTGTCGCGATTAAGGTAATTACAAGATTTCCATTAGACGCAAGGCATCGAATTGAATTTTTAATGAAAAAATGTTCGTGTTTACGACGAGTGGCGATTGTGGTAGGTATCATGGACTGGTGAAAAACGTGCGACGTGGAAAAGTATTATTCCGTTAAATAAGCAACTAGAGAAATGGCAAGAAAGAAACGAGGCATGTGACGTAAAAGAGTAACTCGTGGGAATTTCGCCATATGCCCTGCCACGGTAAGTGGAAAACGCGAAGTTTGCTTAACCCTAAAAGCCTTCAGTTTACGAGAAGCTATACAATTCCCTAAACTTTCATCAAAAGTAACCATACGACAAATAGCAGAGAAAACGGTTCAAGGAATCTATTTATATAAAAGGGAATAATTGTTAAACACGCAAACAACGACGATAAAATATATAAAATGTTTCAGTGATATCGGTACACACCGAAAAAAAGGAAAAAAAGACGTATCGGAAATAGTTCGATGGAACGATGAAATTCGTAGACGGAATACATTTTTTCATTTCAATGATACCGGTCGGTATTTTAATAAAGATCGAATTACTAACGGATCAACAATTTACCTGCCATGGGAAATGAATATTATCGATGTAAAAAAATGAGAAACACATTGAAAATGGTATTACAAGCAGTTCGAGCGAATAATTAAATATGCTGCTCGAATACTTTTGGGTGAAACAAATCACTGAAATTCCAATGGAGAATAAAATGCATTTAGTATTGGAAGGTTGAAATGGAAATGGATCGTCCCGATGGACGAAACGCTTTTTATTCTGGCGTGCACAGGCAGACGCGGCGAAATTTTATTTAATGGTTCTCATATGTTGAACGGGTTCCTTTTTGAAACAATGGTTCTGATGTAATCGAGGAAAATCCTCACGCTCACGCCACGTTTCCAGTATTATTAAAATCATTATTTCTGTCTCTTGGTATTCGCACGGAAATAAATAGGATGCATGCTGCGAGTATGGTAGAGGGAGGAGCTCGTATTACTTGAGAGAGAGAGAGAGAGAGAGAGAGAGAGAGAGAGAGAGAGAGGGAGAGAGACGAGGAAAATGGACTTACACCAGCCAACTCTGCGAATGCGTAGAAACGAATAAGCGGAAATATTATGTTCAAAGCGAGAGAAGGGACAAACTGGTGAACGAAGATTGAAAGATCATGGAACCGGGTGAGAGAAAGACAAACGTTACGACGTTACGAACTGTACGCAACCGTTCACTCGAGAAGTTCGTAACTGTTGCGTTTTTCTACGGTTACTTGTTCCTCGTTCTACATATATCGTACTTCAAATTTAACGCGACGCTATCGTCGCAAAGGAAATGGTCACCCGAAGGTCTGTCTTCCAGAAGGGAATGATATTTTTCGGAAGTTTCGTGAAAGCGAATGAAATATACAGTGCGATAGGGACTTTATATGCGCTCGTAGCAGAAAGATTCTTCCTTTCAAAGCCGATACGAAGATGATTCTCAGCCGATTAAATCATAAAAAAGATCGGTCTCTCAACCGACGAAATGGTATGTAACTCAATAACAAATAATTGGCGTGATTGTTCTATTATAAAATCAAATTTATATGGGTTTTCGTTGTAAAGATCTTAATAATTTGCCAATTCGTAAGTATCCCTAAACGTAGTATATCAATAAATATAACTAATGACAGTTTTGAAATATCAAACACGCCATTTAGAAAGGCCGATTCGATCGAATGGCCGTGTGCCACTTTAAACACTGCTATACCGTTTTGGCCGGATTAAAATTTCGAGATTAGTATTATAAATTTATGGAAAGATGACATAAATAATTCACGATATACGGTATAACTGAGTTAATTAAGCGCTATTTCTCTACAACATTAATATTCATAGATTTGGCGAATACCAGTAACAAAGATTTCAGAGACAAATTCGTCAAATTGAACCGCATAATCAATTGGCAATGACTGTCGGCTATTAAACATATTCAATGAAGTAGCGATTGACAAGGGACGTATTCTGTGATCGACAGGAATTGAGCGACGCGGCGCATTTCACCAACCGTGAGGTTCAGCAAAATTAATCACACCACATCGTTTCCACGATTGATGGTCGCAGCACCCAACTCAAAAACCAAAGGCGTGTGAATATTCAGGGACCACGGCCTGATTTCTATTTTGTTGGCGTACCGATCGGTGTTGTTCGAAATAAATAACGCGGAATACATCATCCCTAGTATACGTGTCATACTAGCCGTTTGCCCTCGTCACAAATAGAACCCCGGGGAATTACGCCACCAAGATCTGCGAGATGGGTTGGGCTGACGCGGTAATACTGGTTATCATCGCGCTGATTGCACCCATACCTACCCCACGCCGCCATTGCTGCTGCATCCAACGACTATCTTCCACTGGAACCTGCATCTGACCTGATATATTTCCATCCGAGCTATTCATTACGTCTATCCACCACCAATCGTTCCTTTCACGATATATCGATATACGAAAATTGCCAAACACCCCACCGTAGCTTAAGGATTCACCTCAGCCCAGTTTTATTACAAATCTTTTCCTAATCCTGTTTGTACATTCAGATATTAATTCGGATTCTTTGTTGTAAGTTTCGTCGATATCCGGAAAGAAACGGTGAATTTGCTGACTGGATGAATTATCGAAAGTAGAGCTGTATCGTTTAAATTGGTCGACAAACGATAAAGTAACTCGAACGTAAGAATTTAGCTTGTAAAGTTTATATATTTTCATGGAAAATAAACGATAACGTGGAAAATATACCTTCGATAAATTCTTGTTTTGTTACGTGTTACGATAATAAGAATTTTACTCCTTTTAAGAACTTAAAAAATCGTAGATACTCGTTATACAAGTTAAACTATACAAAAACTTTCGTTACAGTCTGCAACGACATTTATGAAGCACGAGATGCGAATAGTTCATACCGATGTTGTAACGAATAGCCAGGAACCTGTTACATTATCGTAATAAGTCGTACGCAGTAATAGGAGATGTTATGTAAAGTGCATGTACGTTATTTGTTAACCATTTCAATTAACGTGTTTTCTTTCAGGTAACTACAACACACATTACATATTCCACGAACTTACTGTTTAAACGAAACAAGGAAGCCGATGCTCTTAAAATCATATGTCAAAATAAACTCAAGTAAATCTCACTCGATCTACGCAGACAAAAGTTAAAACGTCAATGGGCATTATGTAACGACAGTGCGTAAATGAACAAGTTGTCTATATGCACGCCCGCGTTAACGCGCCAACGTTTCAAGATAGATATACATGTACTTACGATTACCAAACCGTGATATCATCGGTACTGTACGTGTGTGTGGCGGGGAACGTTGTGGAAAAAAGGTGGAAAGGAAACGGCAACAAAAAGTTGCGGCTGCACCGTTATTTGCGCTCGTAAACATGACTCGGCGCGCTTGCACGCCGGTGCGCTCGCAGCAAAGGTAACGAATGGGAGAAGTCGAAACGACCACACCTTCCTCCGAAATGCGCTCTCAAACCTCGTTCGTACTCCCTGTCAGCTTTTCTCTCTCTCTCTCTCTCTCTCTCTCTCGCTCTCGCTCTCCCTCTCCTTCTCTCAAAAGAGAGAGTACGCTTATATACCTACGTACGTGTTTACGCTGTGAACGCGCCTCGCCAAGCGGAACTAACGATAACGAACGGTTACGAATGTAAGGGACCAGTTTGCAAAGCAAACGACATTTCAACCGAACGCTGCATACTACTCGTGGAAGAAAAGAGAAAAACAGATGAAACGAGGTGGTAAGGGTGAAACAGATGGATAGGAAGGTAGATAGGCAAACAACGCGAAGCACTGGCATATAAGCCGAGAGCGTGCCCAGTGCCCAGAGATGTCTCTATGTCGCGCTCAAGGAACGGTTAGCATTGTCTCTCGCGATTTACGTATATTTTCACTTTGCAGCGATAAATCGGGAAATTGCAAAGGTTTAAGGTGAATCTGTTTCGTATACGTTAAACGTTTACTCGAACTGTTGCTTTTTATGAACTCGAAGTCACGAGTATTTTAAACATCTTTTCATTTACCGAACTAAATTGCTAAACTATTAGGTCTTATTAGCGCACAATTTTATATAAATATCTATTTCGAACTTTCACTCGATATATTTAAACGTAAGCAAGAAACATTGATAACCTCGTTTAATATATTTTATATATTTATATATTTTATATTTCCTCTTTTGTGATCGCCGTTGAATAAGAGAACATTCTTACTTAGTATAATTACGTAATACGACGACTTTCCCTAACACAGTATGTTACGTCGAACATTCCGGTCAGTAGACTTTATCGGTTTTACTTTCTAGTCCATTGCCTCCATAATACTATCTTCGCGTATCTACTACACCAAGCATGATGTGGCAAGGCCGTAAAGTCAGTTAATAGTCGAAGTAATCATGCTTCGGATGCTGAGACAAAGGAACTGGCATAATAATTGGGGTACATAAAGACTGAAAATCCCTGGAAAAATTGACCGAAAAAAATATTTAATACAGAAATAACTAACTGTATATATCGTATAATATATTTTTTATTAAAAATTGTAATTAAAAATGTAATTTTTATAGTTCTATACGGACTTAAACCTTAAGAGGATCGATAATTTAATTTACGATCTCGTTGCATCGTTGCTCGTATGAAAACTATAAAGAGGACTGGAGGGTAAATGAAGATGTAACGATACCGACGTTGAAATTGTTTGCAATCTGGTAGCAACTGTGACGATAGTCGGAGGAGCAAACTTCGGTTTGAGTTAATGACGAAATAGTGAGCAGGATGTAGCAGTTGGTTTATGGGGATCTTGCGGTGACCTGGTTCTGAGTGGTCAGTGGTGCCTGGGCTAGCCGTATCGTCCACTTGGATCGTAACTAGCGACGGTAACAACGGCAATACGGCAACAGCAGTGCAGAAGCAATGTTCGCGTCCTCGTAGCCGTTAGCGCCGACGCAACGTCCAGCCTAGTAGACAGTATTTGGTGGTCCAGGTTCCGAGCAACGGGCGCATCTGCATCGAACGGAGACAGGATAGTAAATTACACGTTGACTAGAGCTGACAACCGCAATGCGTGCCACACACTGGCATGCATGGGCTTCTGCACGGGATGCCGTGTGTTTATGCGAACGGTGAGTCCAGCACTGTCAAGCCGTCTAGGCCGCTCGGTGAATTATAGATGAGCTCCCTTAATAAAGACACCAGAGATGCCCGAAATTCTCCCGACGTTCCGTCGCCGCAGAAACCCAACGTTCCTTCGAATTACAAGCGGATACCACGTGAGTTCGTTCGTTCGTATGTTCGTTCGCTCAACGGCTGCGTGAAAGAACGCGAGTGCCCGTGCTTCGTGCCTGTGCACGGGCGTGAATGGCCCCACCGCTTCTCAGCTTGACTTTTCTTCGATGCGATATGTGTGGCTTGTTCGTTCGAAACGCAAGAAGCAGCGGAGAATTCAGAGAAAAACAAAGTAATTTACCGTGGCCGAAGGAAAAGCTGTGACTATGAAATACGCGGTTAATTTCGCGATTAAAGTTTAAAATTTCATTCCCGACGTGCGATACGTTTAGCGCCTGGCTATGCACCTCTTCCGTGTTCTTTTTCATTTAATTTGAAAACATTCCTTTGCAAGAAAGTGGACCATACCTCGGTGAATTCTCTAATTGCTTGCGATGAAATTTTTATGCAACAACATGCGATCGTTCACCGGTTAGCACTTCCCCGGCATTACGTGCGAATAAATTCTTTTCGCGCTTTTCGCGATCGTTTCTTCGTTTCTTTTTTCCGAGAAATAAACGGTACACGAGTTCACCGTATTGGTCGTAAAGAGATTCTAAAGCGTGGCATCCTTTTCTTTCCTAGAAACTCGATTCCAGACTGTCTAGCGACCGGTAGTCGTGGTCACACTAACAGTGATTGGAGTGTACGCGTGAGTATCAGTGCCAAACACTGGTAGTTATGTATATTAGGGGTAGTAAAACTGATGTAAATTTATTTCGAAATTCCGCGGTGCTCTCGTAAACTTGTTTTAAAACTACCCTCGTAAAACGATTTGAGTCCTTTTCTCCGTGCACCGTAGACGCGTTCGCGGCCAGACTTTACCGTCAAACGCCTATCGCCTCTTAAGTAATTCCACGTCTTACCCTTAAGATAACGAGTTTGATCGTGAAAACGTGCTCTTGCATGGATCGTTCGATGCCAACGTTATACCTCTCTTTTTAGCTCGAGTCTCGATATTTTATAATACCTCGATATCGCGATGAACTTATCGAGCCACGATATAGATTTCCTCTACTTTATGAAAATACGTAAAAGGGACGTTACGAAGAGATCGGGAGGCGTATTGTGTTTTTACGAAGGTTGTCGTAAGTCAGGCGTTTTGCAGCGTCATTTATTAACGAAATCGAGGAAAGATAAAAAAGGAGTTTCGCAAACGTTTTCGACGCGAACGTTCTTTCTGGAACGGCCTCGGGGTCGAGCTAGATCGGTTATCAACGGCAAAGCGAGCGAAGGTGCAGGTTTTCCAGCATACGTGTCGGAGTAGGCCGATGCCGGGGTCGGAAAGGGAGGAATCGAAGGGGAACGAAAATTTAAGGGCAGCCATATATTATCGCGACGAAGGGGTTGTCTGAGGTTAACTGCCAGAGCTTCGCAAGGGGTGTGGGATCGGGTAGTGTTGAGGGGAGCTAGAGAGGCGAAGCTGTGCCATGAATATGCCGCCATTAGTCACACGCCGAACTGCGCCGTAGAAAGAGAAGTAGGTGACACGAATTTCCCGGCATTGCGCGCCCTATTGGTATCCCAAGGGTGCCGCGGCAGTAACGCGAACAATTCCTCGTGAATGCGCATTTATCTCAACCAATCTCCTCCTCCCTCCGCCTTTTGCGCCTCCGTCTCCTGCTTCGGGCTTGTGATACCCAAAAGGCTGATAAAACTTCCTGAATTCGCCGCGCCGCCGAGAAAAAGGCATCGTATCGATTTTCTTGTCCAGAAAAACTTGCGGCCGTATCACTCACCGCACACCTCTCTGTCTCCGTCGCGTTGCGCTCGTGCCGCGACCAGCTGACTATACTATCGAAACATTCAGCTTTCTAGTGACGCTCTGTCATGGACAGGCCTCGTTACATCTCAAAAGGCAGCGATGAAACGGTTAACTAAATTGCTACACACTAACTGTCATTCGCAGAATCCCTCTCCTACACTCGTCGCTTACTCTCTCTTCGAGCTAGTTGAATAATTCCCGGTGTCTAGACATTCCTGATCTTTCACGAAAAAAAAGTGATCATTATCGAAAAGTTAACAAAAGCAGCTGTCTCGGTTATGCAAAACAATTGACGGTTGTCAGATTCTGAAAGTATATTTTATATAAAAAATTGGTCGATAATTTTATAGGAGAATATATAAATATATCACTGTCACATAATGTATACACGTGAGAGAAATAAATCGTCTTGTTCGAATAGAAATTTTACTTATATGTTCCCTATTTGTGATTAAGTTACATTACAGATGAGAAATACACTTTATCGCTCGTATGATTTTGCGATCATACGAAAGGATACGTAGGTAGGATCTGGTGAATTGAATTTGATTGGGATAATGCAATTTATTCGATTCATATCCGGTGCCAGAAGTTGGTATCCGGAAATCTGTGTTTTATGCCAGAAGGCTCGCAATTCGTCCCTCTGATAATATCATCGACTTTCCCTCTGATTATACGGAAATTCGTTTCAGTAGGTTTCAGGGTCATGTTTATCGTCTTTTGTAACCTGTTTGTGTTGAACCACAACTCTTCTTCGCCCCGTCTGTTTCTAATTACTTTAATGCCACTCACGTACTGCAGCGTCTCCTCATCTTGAGCAATTACCACGACGTTTTCCGGTGTAAATGGTTTCTCAATGTTCCAGCAAGCGACTGCCGTTAATTGGACTAATTGGAAAAATATTACGCCTCTTCGCGACGTTGCTTGAACACCCGCTTGGCTTGCTCGCTTATAGTTCGATTCGAACACTATTGGTTCGCTGTATTTACTTTCCTTTAAAGAGTAGGTATTCGTAAACTTTTGTCGATAGCTGGCCAACGAATTGAAGTAAAGATACCTGGAAATTGTATAACGTGTGACGAATTTCTGTTGAATATACAACAAGCATCGGACATAATTTTTGACAATTTTTCATCGACTTCCATTTATCTGTATATTCCTACTTTCCTCGTTCTTCGATCAACTCACGTTGAGTTAAGGAATAGAACATATTGCATAGTGTTTTAATAGGATTCATTTTCCGAGATTACTTTAAATGTTTGTAAAACTTGTTCTAGAACATGAATAATAAAATCGATACCTTTTGTCGAAAAATCCAATTGGCGACAATGACATTCCGAGAGTACCATCCGTTAAATCGAACGATTCTCCAGCGATCGTAATGTTCATGGCATCGTCATCCGGGCCAAAAGCATTGCCACGCGTGTTGTTTACTCGCCATGAATAATCGTGATATAAGTCATAAATCAGTAGGCCATTTTGATCCACATCCGCCACGTACAGATAAGTATCGAAACATGTTTTTCCGACATCGACGATTGGCGTAACTAATGCTGCCTTCCCGTACAGCACTTGATCACCCGGAACCACGTATTTATGGACCAACTGATCGTTCGCAAGATCGAAGATCAATATTTTCGAAGGACAAACAGCATTTCCTCCGATGTGACCAGTATCCACAACCCACAAACGATTGCATTCGTCTATCTGTACAGTGATTTCGTTGCTACCTTTAATATAATCTTCCACGATTTTTAACGCGTTGAGTTGCGATTAATTCTAATGGTAAGCATATCTTAAAATCGTATTAATAAAATTATAAAATAAAAAAGAAGTAATTCCCGTAGTCGAATATTCCAACGTGTAAATTTCCTAACAATAACTATCATTAAATAATAAATCAGTAAATATCATTAACATAATGATATAGCTACATATTTTCATTTAATATTTATGCGTGTGTACGATCTTTCGATCTCTTTTACGATCTTTTTTGATTTGAAAGATTACGTAGGAAAAGACACATCTCCGTTATACACGTGAAATAAACGTTTTATTGCATTTATCATCCGATTATGAAATATTTATAGAAGAATGTTAAACGTCGTGTATAACTTTTAATCGTAGAATATTTTAAACGCGTTCATTTATAGGTAATTCGTGCAAATTCTTCTATTATCCTCGCGAATTGCCAAATTTTTAACGCTCTACCAAACTTGTAATCAGCAATATCGTCAAAAGAAAATTCTACCTCGTATCACTTAGTGGAGTTACAATGCCATACAAAAATTTCTATGCATCTATTTTGTGATTTTCCATATAATTGCTAAACGTAGACGTTACTAAATTTTGCTGCTTAGAAATCTTTATATGCCACCCCATATCTCTACGAAATTTAAATAAAGGTATTAATAAAATTATCGTAACAAGAGCTGTTTGAATTATTTTAGCGTACACAATAACTCAACGGACAATCTTGAGAGAAGTAAAGGCTTCTACCAAGAGTTGTTCATTCGAAGAATTTTCGTCTGAATTTATTAAAATGCCATTTCACTGGTAAACCTGAAAACCTTTGCAGCAATTACACTTATCGTGATATTTACCGCCAACCTATACACAGATATTATGCTGTCACAACTGTATGGCGTGTGCCAGGTCCAATCGGGATACGGGATCAGTAAAGGACCACCGAAACCAGAGGCAGTCGTTACCAACGACAAGCTAATCGGTACACCATCCAACCACTGAGGACTTGTTACGAATACACGACCATATCTATCGATGTCCACATCCTGGGTAAACGCGTTACCCAGCGTCTGATTTCTTCCCGTCAAATGAACATTCGGCCAGGTCCAATCCAAATATTTCCATTGAAAAGCAACTTCTAGTCCTTCGCCTGTTGCACGATACAAGAACCCAATAATCAAGATAAAACTGAACGATCGAACCATCGCGAATTACACAAGAAACTGAAGCCTTCGTCGTGACATATGAACAACATATGCTCCACTCGGAAACTCGTAGACTAGAATGTTCGTCGCTTCGATCGGTTTCGCGATCCGAAGTACACTGCGTCACAGAGCAGCGCAGATATATTCTTGACAGTGGCATTACTACCATCGAAACCAGTTACTTTCCCTGTCCATACGGCTTGATGGCGTGGTTAACCTTGAACTGAATATTACGAGACTGTTTAACGCGGCTTACGATATCAACTATCTGGATATATTACTAGATAATAGAAAGTGAATAAGCGGTATTACATATGCAGTCTTATTAGTAGGCGCAAGGTCGTTGCTCTCTGCATAGGTACTTGCTATACTACAAAATCAAGAAGTCGATCTTGCGGTTAAGAGATTTTTAATACTAACAAATATAACAAGCATAACGTTAAATCGTACGTTCAAGACGCTATGTTGGTTCAGCCGATCGAAAGTTGCTTAACACTAAACCTACCAGTGCTGCTCAAATTGACCGCTTTCAAACTTCTACACAAATTTAAGCATATTTAAACGTTACCATATCGCTTCATAATCTCTGACTTTTCCTAAAACACGCATACAACATATTTTTCGGTATTTACTTTTAGTTTGTTTTTTCCTTTTTTAAGAAGAAATTGTATTCTGCCTTGCCTATCGCGGGCGGTCAATTTGACCGGCCGATAAAATATTTTAGTTACTCTTAAAATAAATGCAATCGGTATAAAGAAAAGGCTATCTCAAGGTCAGATGACAAACAAAATCAGTAATAACAAATAATAACAACTGTTACGCTCGTAACGTTATCATAAATCATAGTTCATCTCTCGGTCAAGATCGCCACCAGCTGTCAAGACATATCACTCAGGCCTATAATAATCCTAACCGCCATAAAATTTAGCATTTTTTACAGTCGATTGTTACAAACATTTCGAAAGTCGGGAAGTTTCTTAAGGTTGTCGCTCATTGCGATAAAACACGGGAAAATCGGGTTTATTCTTACTCCACACTCGAGTAACCGTTGGTGGAGAACGGCCAGTACTCATCGATATTTTCTTATAAATATCGTCGTCACAGACCATATTCTTACTTGCTATCGTCTAAATTACAGCCCTCGACTTCTCGACCAGAATACATCTCAGTTTGTTAGTCAATCAGTCGACGTTTAACCTTGTTAACTCGGACAGAAAGCATCTCAGAGCGTTTTGCGTAAAGTTGTTATAAAAATAAAAGTAAAGCATATCAAATCCGACAATAAATTGGCACGTCGATAAGCTGATCTTTGGAAATCCACGTTTTTGCTAAATCGATTTAATTACCGCGAAAATAGTGATTCTACGATGCACTTTACTTTCGTGGCTTTTCTGTATTTCCCGATGAATACAAACACGAGCTATCAGAACCGTCGGCAGTGTGCGCGTCGGAACGTCAATAACGAATGCTCACCGAATGTGGTCATGAACGCATTAGCTACTGCGTGATTCGAAACTGGATCAGCTATTTGGAAGCGGTACACGCTCACCTGAAATAGAGCTTCAACTATTTTCATGTAAATTTGCGAGCGTGGCGAAGGTTATTAAAAACGTTCGTGTTCGAATACATCTTGGCATTCGGCAAATCGATTGCGAACCCACAAACTACAGGATTAAGAAAAGTTCCTTCGTTTCTTTAACACTGCTCTAGGTTGTAATTTCTTAATCAGCAGCTCAACCTACAAACGCAACGTCAACGAATGTAAATACACCGCAGGTATACTTGAAATCGGGGGATTAAAATCACACGTATATTTAACTAAGTATATGGATACTCGAAACGAAATAATACGAAAAATAATAATAAACGGTGAAAGTAAAAAATGAGAATCGCCTTTATCTAATTTTAAGACGCGAACATATATTTTAACTCTCGTTGAATTAACCCATTTAAAACGAATGTAAAAAGGATATTTCGCAAAACTTTTTTAGATCGTATATCTAAATATCACTGCGTCGATCAGTGTCGCGAGCGGATCGCTTAATTTGTATTTGCACAGCGTTATTTTCACCAAATTACTGGGTACGCTGCGAACTATTTTTATATCGCAGATAATATGTATTATTATCATCGATCCGAGCATTGCGTTTTAGTTGCAACAAACCTTTAATATAGATATCCATGAAGTACTACATAAAAAAAGAAAAACGACAATGTAAGATTGGTCGATCTTGCGTTTCGCGGATAATGAAAACCTTGGCACGTCAGAACTGTTTTCCAACTGTTACGTACGTAAGTACGAATCACGCAATACGCTCATAATCTCCACGCTTTTCATGGCAGACAGCACCTAATTTTTTCCACCAACCCTTCTCGATTTCGACTCTGAATCGCTTTACACCCTTCGCCACATCTGGCCAGCACAACTGTGTTTGCTAAGGAGAAGTGGAAATCATAAATCATCCGGCTAGTCACGATTAAGCAGAACCAGAAGACAAATGGGTGGTTAATTTCAATTCTAATGCAAAGTGTACAACGAGTATCAGTTATATTCGTACCATAAAGATACATTTCCAGAAGGAATTCTTGTTTTAGATTAATCTATAAATAAACCTGTTTCAATCATTCAAATGGACATGACTTTATACTCGAGATCTTCACTTCTGAATCATAATTTATACTTCATGTTCAAGTGGTATTATAAGCACAATCGTCGATGTAATTTTCTAGTAATTGTTCTCGCGATATAGAAAAATTGCACTTAATTTATAGAAGAAATATGGTATAATATGTTATAATACTTTAAGATAATGCATTATAATAATAATTACGAAATATAAGAATAGCATATACTGATATTAACAATGTAGTATTAAGAATTCAGGAAGTATTATTCAATTTCGCAGTTAACGAGACATGAATGATGCATTAAACATTGCAGAGTACGCACTTCCTTGTTAAAAGTGAAACGGTCCGCTCTCTACGAAGTTAACAAGAAATAAAAAACGCTGAATGAGGACAAATACATAGGTATACGCACACAGGGTAATGAGTACACTGCAAGCTACTTATGCAAATTAGTTCGTCCAAAACAACTCTTCAATACCAAACGAGAACTTAATAAGGAAACAATAATCTTTCGTAAATTTTACGATCGTAAAGATCGAGCTAGTGATAGAATCCTTTATCCGATGTTGTAGAAAAATTTTATGATAGGAAATGCGCGTAGAGATGAATATTGCGATAAATATCGTGGAATCGTTGAACGTCAATAAAGGTTTAATGTGTACGAAGAATTCATAGAAGTATAGTCGCTCTCAGAATTTCATAAGAGTAGGAATAGCGTAGTTTTCTCTTTCGCTCTCTCTCTTTCTATTCACTTCCACTGATTTAAATATCCAATAAAGATTCTTTGCCGTTACGTTGCACAAATTGTGGTAAAAATTTTTCATCCAGCGAGATGTAGAAAAAATGTAATTGATTCCTGATGTACATTCATCAGAAATATAAATTGCATTTGAGTTTGGTACACGTGTCCTTTGATATAATATATCTTTTTATGAGAATAAATAAGATTCGAATGTTTTTCGTTGTGAATTTGAATTACGCAATAAGTTACTAACTTTTACCGATTTTTGCGTCGCACGTCCTGTCGAAACTGTCTAATTATCGAAGAACCTGTCTAGAACTTGTCTAGAAATGTCATTCCATCAAAGACTTATTTCAAAAATATGGTACTATCATATTATGTATCATATTATCATTGTCTAAATCATTCTATTCAAAGTGTTAATTAAAGCAGATAATTTCATACCATATATCACATTTCAGCGAAATTTCTTCAACCAAAAGAACTTTTGTAAATTTAAGCGTTTTACACACAAAAGAACATTTTACATAATGGGTTTTGTGGCAGGTAAGATGGTGAACTTCATTTTCTTCGAAGTTCTTGTACAAAGTTCTTGCCGAAGCAAAAACTACAGGTAAAAATAAAACTTTTTAAAGAGAATGCATCTGTATGTATTAGGTTTTATGGATATTTGAACTACTACCTACTACGTCCTTTTGATATATTTCTATGTATAGTAGTAGTAGTTAACTAAGTAACTTTGGATCTCTATAACATCGTACGTAAAATAAATTCACAATTTTGTGACATATAAATTTCATCGGCACGGGCATCGAGTCGTTATATCCTCAAAGACGTATGCCAGTCACATTTCTCGTACAGGATTAATCGAAAAAGAAAAGGAAAAGAAAGGTGGAACAATTTACGGCGATACCGTTCGTTATTCCCGACGGTTCGAACTTCCGAACTGCCATTCTAGCAGAAGCTCTCGCATCGTACGATTTTATATCGACAGCGGAAGGGAGAAAGACCCGCAAGATGCGTCTCTCTCCGGTTGAAACAGTTCTTCTTCTTCTTCTTCTTAAACTGAGTTTGGTAAACCCTCGTACAAGTTGAAGTTCTGACCGTGCGGGTGGCGTCGAAGGGGCGTAAAGGCGAAGGCGTCGTAAAAGTTGGACGAAGTCAATTTTGCAGTTGAAGTTGGTAATGCGATTTGTGCCGGAATAAATAGTTCGAGTGGGGAGCACACAGGGCACCCTTTCCTTTTGCTACACCTCGTTTCTCTCCGGTGTCTGACCCGTGGACCAATCCACTCGAGTTTGGTGTCACGGGCACGTCTGTTGGACCTACTGAACGTGACAGTCTTACCCGAACAAATTTTACGTAGCTAGGACGAAGCAACGAGTGGCAACGTAACAAAATAAGAGACTCATTACTCTCGGAAAATCGTCGAGATAGTTGTACTTTTCACTCCGTCGTCGTTACAAAATCTGCCTCGATCGAAAGCAACGCGTCTTCCTTCGTTTCGTGGATTTTCTCTTTCCAACTACGATTAATTACAAACGACTAATTGATTATAAACGACTGTGAAAGCGCATAAATTGATCTTTCTACAAGGATTAGCCTATTTGCGAACCGATGCTTAAAATCTTCGAACGACGAGTTAAATAACGACGTTCCTGCGATTTTCCACGGTAAGGGTAAGCGGCAAATTACTAGAGGCTTTGACATAATCCGCGAAAATGCAATAATAAGCCACGTTTGCGGTGAAAAACGATCGTTCGCTCTTTCCTCTCCTTAACCAGTGATTCTCTTTTTCCTCCGCTCTTACCACCCACCAACCAGCCTTCCTTTCCACTCTTCCGCCACCAAGCGAAAGTTTGCTGCGTTGTAATCCTACAAATGAAAACTTACGCTAATTAAACCGTTAATAGCGGACCGCGCATGTAGGTAACGACCACGGTGGTTACTTAATCCTGAGAAAATGAAACGTTCGGAGTCTGCGTGCGTGTAAACAGCGACTGGCACGACGCTCTCTCTCTCTCTCTCTCTCTCTCTCTCTCTTTCACCGATCTCCGGCCACACGCCCACGTTCACGACCATTCGTACGATCGGCAGCATAATGGACGAACGCATTCTATTAATGAATTAATTTTTTTCTCTTTCGATTCTATCCGTATTTCATCCCCTTCCCTTGGCGTTCGCTCTTTAAAACCAGCGTTTCGTTAAATTGCCTCCTTTCTCCCTCTTTCTCGTTCCTTCCTGACCACCCTTCTATCCCTCTCTTTCCATTCACCCCGAGCAATTACCGGCGGTTTAAATAGCCAGGCGGAATAATGCGAAGCAAAGAGTCGTTTGTTTTCGTAGCAGGTTTCGCAATTCGAAAGAGGAAAAAGGGGAAGCGATTTTCGTACCGCCTTGCTACAGTTTCACTGCATCAAACGATATCGCGAAACACGTTGAAAAATAGCGGCGCGACCAGAAAGGGCAGGAAATTTGAATAACACAATTCGCCGAGTTAAGTTTCGAAAGGCGCGTTAGAACGGCACACCTGGAGGCTGCAGCAACGGAACTGTTGCCGCTGTTGCTGCTCATCGGTGAAACATGCTCGCTCCCGATTCCACACCACCCAAGCGCCGCAACGAGACGCGGTAATTTTGTCAAGTAATAACTTCCAACTAGTTTTCATTGGAAAACTTTTTATCCCATTCCAAAATGTCGTTATATCGAATAGTGGCTCGCATTCGTTCTGTTTTCTACTATTCGAGGCGTTGCACCTTCCATGGCCAAAGAAACAAATAAATGGCGATCGTACACCGTTTACTACGAGATTTCCATATTCTCGATTAATAGATACGTAGGTGTATTTACTAGTTCGATTCTAACGCTTTCGATCCTACCAACATTACCCATATACGTTGAGCAAAATCCACCAGGTCACATAAGAAACGATCCTAGCCGGTAAACGTTTACACCTGGAGGTGTATAAAATGCATGGAAATCTATATCCATCGATAACCACTGTGAAAGACATTTATCGTTCACATATATTATCGAGGATAGATTGTCGGCGTGGGACGTTTGTTTTCCGAGAATATCTTAAAAGAAAGAACAGAGTCTAATTAAGTTATACGAGGCCATTGAAAGTACGCAAGAAACCACTTTAAACGCAAGATCAAAGAACAGCTTACAAAGAAACTGACTTTCGTCGATTAATCGTTCGACGAAAGAAGAGTTTAATCGGTCTATTATCGATTGCCCGGCTTGAAAATTACGGTAACAGTATTATATCGAGGGGAAACGTTCTTGCAAAGTTGAATCTTGATCGGTTGCGCGCTGTTGAATTTCCAAACGAATTCCGTGGTTTCCAGACCGATGCATTTCCACTCGGTCGTGGCTTCGGTAAACTCGCGAGAATAAATAGAGGTGAAGTTGTTAGGACAATCGAGGCAAGGTATTAGAGCCAGCCGTTTAACCTTCCCCGTCGAGGGGTGCCGCCAGTGGATGGCACTAACACGGCACTTTAATTATCGAAAGTGCTTGGTCGTATGGACGACCGGTCGCGTCTTTTTCCGAGGAAAACCGAGAACCAACGGCGCGTTGTGTTGCCTGCAATTTTTCTTCCAGCTGCGAAACATTGCTACGTCACTTGGCTCATGTTAGTCAAGTAGGATTACCGTAGCGTCACCTGAATCTTGTAATGTTTTGTTGCGTACGAAGAACTGCATCTCGTTGTCGAGATAGAATCTTTGCCATAGCTAACCTCTTGGAACCGTTTCTACGACCCCTTTGCACGGTATCACAGAAGAGCGACGTTTCGCTAACAAGAACTTTGAAAGGATCTCCCGAGTAAGATCGACGGTGATTTATCACTGTAACCATGGTCCTGCGCATTTTTCCTATGCCGTTCACGTATCTCTACCTTTCCGTACCACCTTCTTACACGTTCTGTGTACACCGACCGATCCAATTGACTATTGTTACGCGACCAACCTCTGGGACACATCTCGGTTGAATAGGTCCCTTGAATATGAAAATGATATTATTTATAGGTTGACAAGGTGACAACAATAAGAATAGAGAGAACATTAATCACAGGTTTGCACACAGTTTATGTCCATTGAACAGCTCACGCCCAACTCTGTCGAATTGAATTACGTTCGCACCGCGCGGCTGGCATCTATCAAACGCAGACGTGCTTTGATCAGCGTAGTCAATCGTGTCTGTACAGGGCTCGTAAACCCGATTGCCGGTAAGATGTCCCGATCGCACAACCGAATACCGATTCGGTTTGATTACGTCTGATTCGAGGCTGCAAAGCCTCCGGGTAAAACCTCAACGCAGAACCACACGATTCGAAATATCATTTGGCAGAATAACGACATTGATATTTAACGTAGGAACGTTGCGAAGCGTTCGCTCGCGTCATCGATTTTTATTACTTCCATGTCGAGTATATCTCACGAACTAAATTTTGAACGATGTTCGCGCGATCTTCGTAACTAAGAGATTCCAAGAAAGAAAGGGATAGAAATATCTCTGTATTTTGCGAGTCGAAAGATTGGCGTCGAAATCAACACACGGTAACGATCATCGAGACTTTTCTCCAAACGCGACCAACGCTTTTAGATTTATTCGGTAAATACGACAAAGTTTATTCTCACGCTTCATTCGGTGTAACTCGAACGTTGATTTACGGCGTTTGTGCGGCACGTAAAACCGGACACAATGCGCACCACGCTCAGAAGGCTCGGTAAAACGGGTTCGTTTCAATCGTCCTTAATCGAGTAAGTTCGCATATAGTTGTTTGTTCTCCACCCGCCGCCATGGCTATTCCACGTGTGACCCACTGGAGCACAATGGCTACTGCTCTTTCCCCCGGTCGCTCGACTGTCAGCAGCCAGTGCCTGTGTAAATACGATACGGCACTCGCTTTTCGTGCTTTCAAGCACAGTTTAAAAACTAGGAAAGGTCAAAAAAAAAAAAAAGAAAGAAAAACAGAGATAAAGTGGTCCGGAGAGAGAAGAACGCGCGTATAGGTGAAAAGGTTGCGCGTACGCGAAGGATGGAACTTGGTTGAAATTGCTCCGCTTGGTTTTCAATTTACAGTTCGTACGACGGTATTTACTTCGCTCGTTTCCGAGAAGGAACCACTCGCATAAAAATAATATTTTACGGCGGCGGAAGCGTCGCTGGTTTATTTCACGTTACCAAGCAAAAACAAACTTTATTTTTAATCTACGCGGAAGTTGGCTTCGGAACGAGAAGAATACAAGTAGTTCTCGTTGACTTCTTCAACGACGTTACGAACGATATTTTAGCAAATTAAATATTAAAATTTGAAAATAGGCCGTTGCTTCCTGCCCTAGCCTCCGCCTGCGACTGCAAACCGATTTGTAGATTCTAAAGCATTGAGCGAGCGTAAACGTCTCGCATGAACGTCTCGTTAGCGTAATCATCGATTTAATGTTCGTTATACGAGTGACGATCGATAATGGATTTCGGGTACGGAGCGAAGAGAGGAGAGAGAAGAGAGGAAGAAACGGGAGGTGGTTTAAGTTATAGACGAAGGCTCGAATCGACACGACGAAGAAAAACGGGGTAGCTTGATTGCTAGGCGGATCGCAGTCGGTGATTTGAGGCAATCTACCAGGTTCTTGTTACTCTGGACGACGAGTAATAACCGTAATGGGAGCTGGTCTTCGAAGGTAACTATCCTTCTTTCGAATCTCTCCTTCGATCTTATTGTCAAATCGGCCGAAGAGCCTTGCCACTTAAATCAGTCTACCACGCGCGTGATTTGTAGAAAGATTCTGCGGAGACAGGTCGTTTTTAGCAAATGAGTCGTAAATTTGCTTCGAGATCGTTACCGGTAATAGCCTCGCCGGTAGAAAAGGAAAACATCGCGTCGAATCGACGGATACGATTAGCTGCAGCCTCGACTAATCGCATTCGTTCTTATCTTTCTCTCAAACACATTTCCGTTCGTGCCTTCTTTATCGTTAACCATTTCTAGAATTAGCGTTTTTACCATCGAACAAACGAGCTTGACAATCTTCAAAGTAAATTTTGTGTGTTTATTCAAACGAGTCTGAGAACTACGTATTCGAGATTATAGCTCGCTCTGGATATTCGACCTCGGTCGACTCTGGTATAGTTATCGAAAGGAGGCGCGCCGTGAGAAGAAAAATTGAATAAAAATCTGGAGATATCGTTAGCTGGTGAATTTGTCGATCCAAAGGTGAGAATTTTGACCAGATAAAGCCATATGTTTAGGATTCGGCATAAATGTATTTTCACGGATGAGAACGATTTAAAAATGGCTTCTATCGTATTATCGTATGAATAATTCATGCGAAAAAAGTGTTCGTTCGGTTTCGTCCATCCGTATTCGACGCATCAAAATATTCGCGAGAAATATTTATTTACTATACAATTTAGCAAACGTCACCGACGCGTTTACATTTATCAGCATCCCGTGAAATGTTTTCCACCGATGTTGAAAACAGCTTCGTTTCGTCAATCTCTTTCGTTATTTCCGTTGGTTTCGTGTCATCGAGAGTAGCGAAAAAATCAACGAGAGAGGGCAGGGTGCAGGAGAAGGAGGGGAATCCATTTTATTGGGAATCATCGCGCGACCATCGTATTATTTATTCGTATTTCCATTGAAACTTTCCTGCCAGCGCGACGAATCAACCTGAATAAATAATATGCTGTTATTGTGCCGACATACCGCAGTCTGTCAACTATGTCAGTATTGCTGGGAAAGTTTCGACATGGCCCTGCAGGGTTTCCGGCACCGCATAGCTGCCTCGAAACTATTTCCAATATAATTCCCCGTCGACGGTAGCTACGAAAGTAGCGACCTTTACGTTTCTAGTGCCGTTATTTTCATAACGGCGAATGACGTCGTCCGCACAAAGACCATCGAGAATTCCAAGACTATTCACATTGTTAAGAAGATCTTGCCAGACGTTTCAAGTCTTACCCGTAAAGTGGAAACAGACGAGAGGGTTCCCTCGTCTCTGACAGACCTCTTCTCCGTAGAAAATTCCTTTTCATTAAATTCCCAGCTGGTGAGAAAATACGCGAAATATCGGGGACGGGAAATAAAAATAAAAAAAGAGAAAATATACTGCGTTTTAAAGCAAACAACACATTGTTTGGTTAAAATAAATATGCGTATTTTTTCCAACGAAATAAACGAACGTTCCTGCTAAAGCTCGCGTATACATGTACCCGTCGTTACATGTACTGTACGGTACGGTTTTCGTATGTGCGTATATTTTGTAACGTTACGCTTAAGCTCTTTCGACGGAAAAAACTTACAGCGTGATCTGTAACGCGACGTTCTGTCCAACGTAAACGTCAGAATTGTCGGTAAAATTTTGTTTCGAGCATTTTTTTCGCGAATCTCTTGCAATGGATCGAAGCAGGAAAACGAACAATTCAAAATTCACAGGGAACGAACGAGCTTCGGTGAGTACCGGTGCACGGTCTGCCAAAAAAGCGATGTCAGTGAGGTTTGTCGGCTGACAAATGGCCGGTCGCCCCGGGCGAAGCTTCGTCGTTTAAACTCGAAGTCATTGTGTCGGAGCCATTAACCGTTAGGACGATCGAAAAAAGGTATGCGGGCAGGAAGTGCACCAGGCGGAAGAACGAAAGACCGAAAAAGGGAAGAGAAGAAATATCTGGCAGCTAATAAACAACGGCCCTCTATTCATGGATTTCATCACGTCGTATGATCGTACGACGGTACGAAGTGAGAAAAAGAGAGAGAAACGAAAGGGAAACGGTTGGGGAGAGAGAGAGAGCGAGAGAGAGAGAGAAAAGAAGCAACGAGAACGAGGGAAGGGGATTGAACCGTAGCGTAGACCAAGTTTAAACAGCGCAATCAATCTTCCCTTAATGAACTCTTAATTATTTCGAGGACACGGCAGAGCGGGAAAGGAAACTGCCCGTATAATGGAGGCGCAAAGTGCGCGCAACCCGAGCTATACGCAGCTGCGGTGAACCGGTTGTCGGTGTAGGAAAAGAGCCCGCGGTCTGGGGGTGCTGCTATTAGATAAATATAGGGAGGAACAGCGCCACGAGGAAGGCAGCGAAAATGAAAATAAAGGGCCACTCTGCAACTTCTCGCTCTCGTGTGTGTAGCATCCCGCTGAGAGAGAACAGAGGCTACGTTCTCGACGCGAGACTCTGCATTCCCTCGACGATTGCGTGGCCGAGGACTGCCGGGGGATAGATGGAAAGAGAAAAAGAAAAAACCACGAATCGAAACGAACGGCACGACAGAGTGTCCCCGCGTCCTCCCGTTATCCTCTCGCCCCCCTCCCCCTCCCCTCTACTCCATCGAGGATAATCTTATCTACTTCGTTTGCTTTAATCGTCTCCCGAAAATAAGTTATTACTCGGAGCGCGAAGAAAAATATTTATTGGCTCGATAAGGACAACTTTGGTATTGGAAGCGCTTCGTTGAAATATCGAGACGCATATTTCTTTCGACGAACAGCAGATATTTCGTCGCGATACGCGATTAATTTACATCGTACGTTCTCGCGATAGGTTGGAATTAAAGAAAGAAGCAGATAGTGATTTCGTCGGGTTTCGCCCTCGCCCGATAGCGATATCGCGTAATTCTCCCGTGGGAAAATTCGTTCCGTTCAGTCGCCAGTGGGAAGAAGAAAAATTAAAAAACATTGCTGGTCGGGTCACGAACGGCTTATAATATACACCGTGGAAATTACGCGAGCCGTGCGACGACATAACTTCGAAAATTACGCGAGTAGAGTACTAAAAGTTTGCGCGATCTAACTACTACGAAGTCAGTCCACGGTGTGGCCCTTATTCACCGCCCTCGTGGGACTTGGCCACGACCACTGTTATTACGGGGAGGGTTGGTCCCGGCTTGCCGAACGTGCCGGCGAAAAAGTCCTCTTTAATACGACGAAATTCACTGTGACACATCCAGGCTACACCGTGAGCCGTTTAATAATGAATTTCATCCAATATGCATCCCTCTTTGTCAAGGCAGACCACGGGGAGCTTTTAATTCTTTTCGATATGAGGTAAACATATGAAACTTTGAGCAAGATATCAGAAAACTTTACCAATCTCAATTTGTTTCGCCGTTATCGTCTTCGTTCCACTGTGTTCTATCGCGTGCTAAAACAGAACGACTCAACGCGAATTTTTCTTTTACGAAATATTCTTTTGTACCGCTATACGTAGTTATCCTCTAACGATATGCAAAGGAAATCTTTGTCGAATGTCTACGGTAGAATATCCGCTTAAACTACGCTATCGATGACAAACTTGTTAAAAGTCGATATTCAAATTCAATAGCAAATACGCGAGGAACGTTTGTCAGTGACTTTGGCGTGAGTTTGTCAGTCGCTCGTTCAATGAAACTAATTGTAACAGCTACGAGCACTACAAGTGTAACATACGATAACTTTTCCATGTGCCCTCATAGAACGTTGATAAAACACAATCGATACGAACTTGCTCGAAAAAAGGCAACGCGTAATTATTCGTACACGTTTGTTCCTTGATTACGAAATGTCTCGGTAAACACTGAATTTACCATGGAAAAGTTACGCAAGGTACGCTGCGGTGTGTGGCAAGTGAGAAAGACGAGACAACGAAATAGCATATTGATAAGCTGGAGCTCGTGAACTGCGCTCGCATGTCAATAAATCTGCTTCAACGCTTTGGCCGCCGATATTGACGTTTCCGGGAAAGGCTAAACCGCAGGTCGATGTATTACTACGCGATTAGAGAGTACACTACATACATACATACATACATATATATATACATACGTCTTTCATGCCCGAAAGCGGAACGAATAAAAGTGCATGTTGCATGTTTGGCTAACTAGAGGTTTAGCCAAAATAACAGCTCGTAATAAAATGCTGATGTAACGACATGTCAGTGTGTTATTTGTACGGAAAATTAACAATCGTGATGAAGAATATATCAGTATAGTATGGTTAAATCCAGCTATTTGTTAGACAAACAAGGCTTGTCACTTACTAAAGCACTTGCAAGAAGACGAGGAATACTCGGTGCTACGGATGGAAGAACACTTGTTGATAGAGGAAAAATTCCAAGTACAGGTTTCAGGTTCCGCTTAAAATTAAACAATCTACCAATGAAACTGCAATTGAAATTTTGAAAATTTCGATTAAAATGTAATCTGTAATTAACATTAAAGAAGCTATATAAGCAATGTTTGGAGATTAAAACGAGGAAAAGAAACATTGTGCGACTCACTAGGTGCAGAATATACAATTTAGATAAGATAATACTTTCGTTGCTGATATTGTTACATAATATGATATATTGGATATATAAGCAGAATATGAAAGTCTTCGACGATCAATCTAGGATTTCTTTCAGACAAATCGAATCATTCACCCTAAAGAATGATTCTTTTCCGTTAACGAGGACACCGGAGTTCGACGAGGAAGACGATGTCGAGTTGGCGAAAACAGGGTTCCATAGATCAGAGAAGAGATTCGAGCGACAATGCAAAGAAACCAAAAAAATTGACGATCGTTTTCGTTCCATGATGCTGACCCAAATTTCGCCACAGAGTTTCCGCATGGTTGACGTAGCAAACGTTCTCGGTTACCCTTCCTCATCTCTTCCTGTCGTTTCTCTCGCTCCCTGTTCGCGATCTCCTGCTGATATGGATGCCGATAAAATTGAACATCCCCGCAGACTCTAATTTCCAATCGTACTAGCGTGATTATGATAACGCCCTTTATGACTTGCTGGAGTGAAACTTAGTTGCCTTCGTAATAGGAAATTCGCGACAGTCGAACAAATTAGAATCCCAGAAGTTTCAAACTAAACAACGTAATTAGTATTATGAATTGGTATTATTTTAGCGAATAATTTAACATCGTACAATCGAGAAATGTAAAAAGACCAAATACGTAGCAAAGAACCATGTGCGATATTATGAGACGTTTTTACCAAAAATAAATACGTCGGGAAGATTAAAGATCTGCGGAAAATTTCCATTCGTTTTGCGTGTATTTTAATTTTGCTTCGCGATCAAAAATATCCTTTACGAATGAAATTTTTGTTGAACGGCAGAGAAAAAAGGCAAAAGCCGTCCGGCTGGTAGACGTACGCGCTTAAGTGGTCGGAAATATTTCGCTTACATGGAAACAGCGGGCTCGCGTTGAACAATGTGCTTTTAGCCTGCTCGAATAAAATGTTACGTCAGCCATCGAACGTTCATCGGAAACCCGGCCTCGTTGGCTGACGGATACCGAGGCTGGTCTACTGGCCGATAACGAAATTATCTTAATCCGGGCCGATCGATTGACAGTTAGTCGATTGCGCAGCATTGCTAGATGGCTCTGAGTTGTACGGACTGACGGCAGCAGCGTGTCCATTGTGCGGTACACACGAAACTGATGTGTATTTTGATGGTCTGAAGTGCACGATAATGCTCCCATTGAAAGACCCGCGATCAAATCTCCTACCAAATCTTAACAACTAATATAGCTTGTGTTCCACAGATAGATAGCGTATAGAACGTGTTTCGGTTGAGATGCTTGTAGGAAAATTAAATAAATTTTAAGTAGTGTCACGTCTCGCGCGTGACAAGTAGTAAGACAAATTGGCTTGTCAGAACCAAATTAACTGGTCTATTTTATTCGATCAATGATACGACAGTAGATTAAATCTACTCTATGATACGAAAGTAGATAAAATGTGAAATATTTTGTAAGAATCGGTCGTTTGTATATATATATTTTTTGTATATAAATATTTTCCTCGATCTTTTATTGACAAATGTTCTAAAAATACCTATCTGTTTCTTGCAATTTCAATGATAATTTAATTGCTTTTTAATTATTTTAATCGATACGTCCTTCTGTACGCTAACAACATATGAGAAAACATGCTAACGTAATAAGATACAAGGTAACGAGGTAACAAGGTTTAATAATACATCGTAATCAGTCTTCATTTCTTATTCGCAAGTTCTTACGTTCGAATATTTAAATGTTCTTTAAATCATTAATTAATACTGTCATGGTAATTTTAAAGCTAGCTTTAAATAAGGCTAAGCAAAATCCTGATTCCCGATCTGAAATACGTATCTTCTTGAAACAAATTCGCTCGTTATAAACATTACTCGTTGACCTGCATCAAAGTACGGCTTGTCTTCCGCTTCCTACTTTTTATCGGTCTTTAGATTAAAGAAAAAAATTGAACTGTGCCTCACGATTAATTTTGTTATGTTGTTCTTGTCTGTCTCGTTTTCTTCTAAACGCATCCTTTTACTTCAAATTGGAGAAAATAAATCATAAAATATTTCGCGTTTATGGCTCTCAGAAGATTAATAATCAATTATAATAATAATCAATTTTAATCTCTCTCTCTCTCTCTCTCTCTCTCTCTCTCTCTATGAGGATGAAAGTTCCACAAATAATAAAAAAAATCGTGAAAAAAGAGAAAGGAAGAGCAAAGATATAAGCATTGTACAAAGAACGAAGGTTGTCAAGTGTGGCGAGCCATATTTGGAGTCGCGTCCAATTTAAAAGAATCCTTGGGCGCGGTAGTTGCCTAAGTAATGACAGTTCTAGATCTTGCAACAATGGACGCCCGTTGCTACAGGGATTTATTAACGTAATCTGCTTAGCTTCAGTGACACCGAATTAGCCCAGTCCGTTTCTTCGTAGCCTAGTTCTCACGTCGAAGATAAAACAAAAGCCGACCTTACTTTGCATCTTCGTGTCTATCGTGGGTTTTCCTTTTGTTATAGTATCGTATTTTGATATTACGACACTTTTGAAGGAAAGATTATTGTTAAATACAAAACGCGTGAGATTATAATCAAATTCGATCAAATTTCATTATAAATGCATAAAATATATAAAATGAATTTATAATCAAATACAATCATGTCGGAGTAACCGTCGAACTTTTCGGGTGATTAATGTTCCTCCTTCGTTTTTTATTCTCTCCTTGCTCTCATCCCGGTGGGAACTAATTTCGTAGAAATGATTGAAATTTGAAAAAATGCGACGTATTTATCTCGTTTAAACACGGTCCTCGCGTTCTACGTCACGTCGTTTAACATCTCATATTCCGTTGAAGAGTTGTTAGACTTCGAGAGAGAATCATAAAGGGCGCGTGAAAGAGTAAAAGAGGAAGAGAACGAGCGTAAACGAGAGAACGGAGGGCAGACAGGAAAGAGGACAGAACGAGACGGAGAGAGAGAGAGAGAGAGAGAGAGAGAGAGAAAGAGAAAAGAAGGAGAAAGAAAACTGCTAAAATCGATATTTAAGACTGTTCGCTTCCCAGTGAAAATTTAATAACCAACCTCGAAGTATGTGCCCGGGGAAGACGTGCTCTCACTACATACACGTGTGAGAATGTTCGGTCGCACGACGATGGTTATCGTACGATATTAAATCCCGGTCTGAAATAATTAAAACCTGCCGAGAAAGAAAGAATACTGTGTTCGATGGTTGAAAAGCAGGACAGAGAATCACATCGAAGCTCATCTTGTAGTAACGGGGCCTGTCAACCTTACGTTGACAATAATTGCGATCCTTGCCGGTCATGCTATGTACCTGTTATGTATGTAACGAACGGTGCAGGATTTAACGATCAATCGTACAACAAGCCAATGCTCGTGTTAACACAGTTAATAATAGAACTAACATCTCAGAAGATGGCGGTGAGGTGGTAATTTCAATGTTAAACATCTCATAAGCGATTAATCGTTTGTTCTCAAAACCGTATATCGTTAGGTTCAGTTCTAAAAGTTTGCGATCGTATAAAGCTTCGTAAGAAAGTTAGAGATACATCGCACGCGAAATATAAAGTATTTGTTAATTTATCGCAATGAAAATTTTAATAACGTGGAATCAACAGAATATAACGTGCAACGTCTAACTTCCCAATTGGATACTTCTCTGCATAGATATTTACATTTAAATTATGCACGATATTATCGCGTGTACGTGAAACACACACCTACGTATATTCACGTTACGCACGCAAGGTTAAACGTTAACGAAAGGTAAAGTTAGAGCGAATGTGGAGGCGTGGGATAGAAGATTAACAAGCGAATTGGTAAATGAGACACGCGTAGGAAGCAGTTATAAATACGAACTAATTGAATTCTCGTTTTCTCCGAAATTTAAGGCGAGAATACTACTGTGGCCGCTATCGGTGGCGGCAACTTGAGCGATGCTGCAGCTCGCGAAAATAGGCGCCCTCTTGGCTTGGCGTTGAATTATTATTCCGCTTTGTACGTACATCCGCGAATATTAATATCCCGACTCTTGACTTAATTGCGGAGAATGGATTTTAGACGTAGTCCGCATGGTTACAGGCAATCCCTACTTACTCCGCACCCTATATACCCATATACGGAACCACCACTATTTCAGAACGCGTAGCGTGAGCAGGAGGCTAGATGGTATCCACTTTCCCGATGGGTTGAGGCGGTGACGCGATATTTTTTTGTCTACTGAGAGTTTTGGCGACAATGCCACTTATCTGTATGATGAGACTCACCATTCATCGTTTTTCCATCATCATCCAAAAGTTACAATTAGCCGAAGCGTGTCGATAAAAGAACAGAGGTTTGGTAAAAGAAGAGATTGTTACGTTAGTGGACGAATCTCTGATTCCACCACATACCGGTATCCATTCGCATATGAAACACAGTATTTATACGATGCAAATGATTTCTTTAGACTTGAAATGAAAATGAATGAAAATCTTTAGATTTATCGTTATAAGAAAAAAAGGATTTAATAACAATTAAGTAGTATTGACGGAATAACAACTTCGCACAAACGATATGCACTGTCGTTTCTCCCTTTTTTGTTGTTCGTTTAAACGTTTGGTGACAAGTGATAAATACGTCGGTTTTTAGGTCATTATATTATTATACTCGATGTAATTTGGTACGATTATAACCTAGTTTTGTTTCGCTTCAAAGCGTCGGAAGATAAGCTATTCACACGAAAGCAATAAATACGACTATTAAAAAGATAAAAAAATATTTATGCCGGCGGAAAGATTTCGACAAAACAGAAAGCGTCGCCGCAAAGTAACCATTAGCAAAGATCTATCAAGCCTGATAGGACATTTGAGGCGACAAAGAACCTTGAAAGAAATCTTGAGAGAACACTCGAGTGTCATTGCAAGTAGTGGGGAGGGCACTCGGTTCTTTCGCTCCGGCACTCTTTAGCGCTACAAGACCAAGAAAGCGAAAGTATAAGGGTGTAGAAACCGCCAGTCGGAAAGAAAGGAAGAAGGACCGGAGAAAGAATGAAAAGAAGGGGACTGGTAAAATGGAGCACCTAATGAACTTGAGGAAAAAGTTAAACATCAACGCTGGAAAACCGTTAATGAATGCCTTGAATAAAAAAGATCGATATTATCGTTAGCTTTCTTCTGAATATTGCCCCTCTGCATCTGAACGAGGACACAAAGTGTTTCTTATCGTATAACAGACTCCTCGAACGTGCTGAATATTTAATTATTCCGCAATTTTTTCCTTTGCAAGAAATCATAAAGCAAACACGCTTCAAAGCAAACAGCGTCCGAGTCCTCCTTAATTGTCCTCTTTTCGATGTGTCCCCCCCCCCCC
>NT_176554.1:388713-483158 GCF_000188095.3 Bombus impatiens | reverse complement strand
TGTCCCCCCCCCCCCGTTCCCTTATCCCTCTAACGAAAATACGCTGAAACGGAAACGTTAATTATTCAAGCGTTCTTCAATTATCGAGGATCAAACGGTTATAGCAACGAATAAGAAGCGGTTCGATACGATAAATACAATTCGAACGTGGGTATCGTTTTTTGACAAAGATGCGGATGGCTGTCCGTCATGGTTATGAGTTGGCAATTTGGTTGTAACTATGATGGTTACAGGAAATCCGACGAGAGGAAATTAGCGCGCGCGAAGAAAATCCTGGGTAATTTGGCCGTCGGCAAAACGGACCGTGACCCGCGGCAGCTTTATTGCGAATTTATGCAATGTTTAGCCGCATGACCAATTAGAGATGGGCCAACCACTGTGGCCTTCGTAAGCTGTGCAACGAGCAAGCCGTGCCGCTGGAAAAATTATGCTTATGCATAACCGCCGTGGCGGCTTTATGGTAATATCGTGGTCCGTGTTGAAATCTTCTATGCGCATATATAGGCACAGCACCCCTCCAAAATCCCAGTCAGACAACCACCCGCGTTATTCGAATATATTACCGAAGAATCTCTTTATTTGCCGGCGGACGTTATCGCGCACGTTCTTCTGTTCGATAAAAACGTCTGGCTATCTGTTGAACTTGACATACCTGGTTTCGTACCGCAGGATTCCAGTTGACTTTACATTCCATTACGAGCGATAAGCCGATAAGGCCTCGTTGTATAGTATACGTTGCATTTTGTCCATGAATTCGTCATTCGTCATTTTCATTCGTCATTCACTTTCGATGCAAATACTGCTATCGATTAGGAAAATTTATCACCGATACAGAAGACGTAGAAACGAAGGGACTGTATCGCATTGAAATGCGGAAATCCATGAAACCTAGGAAGATAGTGGTGAAAATGTCACTGTCACTCGGCGAGAATGCAGCGGAAGGAATGAAAGTCGCGTATGAAAATGGGTGGTTTAACCTTCTTTAGAAAAAACTAAAGAATATGCTCTTAATTACACTAAAACAACCCAGTCCCTGAATACACCCTTGCAGTTTGTCAGCTACTCTCTTCTCCAAGTCAAGGCATTAATCATTCTGCAAAATAAATGTTTCGAGTTCTCATATATACAATATAATCTTTGTCGCTGTTATTAAAATTACTTTTTGAATGATAGATGACGCGTTTGGCAATAATTCAGTTAGAAATTAGTTATCCGTCATGTCATCTCCGTTACTTTCGAATACAAAGCGTGATCGTAATTTTAGATTAGTTCTAGATTACGTCGGACCTCCATGAAGGGATATTAATCAGTAAAAGTTTCTTTCGTACGATAAGAACACAGACAAATTACCTTCGATAACGATCTTCGGATGCACCTCAACCCTTTCTCGGATGTTTCCATTATTCTCGCCATGTTAAGGTTACTGTATGAAGAACAGATTCTAACAGACGAGTAAAACTTTATAAATAATATTGGTTACGAACGCTAGTACATAGGACAAAATGACGTATAATTAGTAATTTAATGCTTCCGTTATATTCTTACGAAATATCATTTACGAAATATGACACGAAATATATTACGAAAAATATTACGAAAAATATTTTTCACGCGTTGAACTAACACTCATACATAGCCTTAGCTAATTATATCTTAATATAACAAATGACAAAGCAAACTAAGTTTTCTAGGCGACGAAAACAGGAGCTTTAATGGAAATAGAAAGAAATCTCAAATTGAATGTTACCGCAAGAAAAGTAGTGACGTAGAATGTAGACGGAGTGGATCAGAGAAACGTGGAGAAAGAATACGACGTAGGTGAATAGCCGACGGTGGACAAACGATATAAGGATTCCACACTGAAAGATGCTCTAATAAAATGGACGTGAGACGACTACGTCGGCGGTGGCCACTTGACGACCTAGCCAGCCTCCCTTTTACTTCTGACGCTTCTCTCTCGTTCGCCTGACGCTTTCTTCGTCGTTTGCTATTCGCAGCGAGACTCGTCTAGCGAATCTTCATTCTAAACGCGTATTTCAGTTTACGTTTACCCCATCGAGCGTCACCACTTCCTGATTGTTGTCATTTACATCAACTTTCATTATCGTTTAAAAGAGCATCGCGTTTTAAGCGTAGAAAACATTGACCAAACTTAATTGTAAAATTTAAAAAAATAGAATTTATTTAACCGTATGAATAAGAAAAGAGAATAAGAAATTATACGAAGTGGTGAAATGTTTGCGAATCGTTTGGATATGATAACTAATTAAGAATGGCTAATATATGAAGTTTTATACGCGTATAAAAAAATTTAGAAGAAACGAAGACTAAAAGGATAAGTTTTACGATAGATTACAGTTACTAATGAGACTTTTACGACTACGTTATAATTTGGAATTTGCATACGATTGTAATCTTGATAACTCTTAAAAATAAACGTTTGTTTAATTAAAAAGTCTCTAATTAACGATGAAAATCGATTTTTTACACAAGACATAATCACGACGAAAAAATATCAGACGAAGATAACGATATCGTCGTAGTAAAGGTGGACAAAATTGATTCACTGCGAACTTAGCAAGGGGACATTAGCGGTATTCCCGTAAACGTCTTATGCACCGAAATCTTTCCTTTGCCGCGACCAAGCTACGGGTAAAGGGAGAAAGAAAGAGAGAAGGCAGGATTTCCTCTGTGCGAAAGGCTCTATCCGGTATCGCGAACAATGGCGCACGGACACGGGCGGAACCTCGAGGTTTTTTCCTTCGAATGCACGTTTTAATAATACGCGGGGGCGAAACGTCGCCGACGACGCATACGAATTACGCGAACTGTAGAATGCGTCATTATGGTGCACAATGCAATGTCCATCAAGTCCACCCATTCCACCGTTGGAATATTCTCCTACACCCCTTTGCACGACCGCGCCGAGAGGGTAGAAATGCGAGAAAGGAGAAGCTAGAGGGACAGAAAGAGAGAGAAGGAACGTCGTATTACCATCGCCCAGGCCGCAGACCTCGACCATAGTCGATCTTGCGGAACATTTTAATGACAGCAGCTTACCGCGCGCATTTACCGTACCCGTAGTCGCTCGTCTTGGTTAGCAGAGCGTACGTGCGTTCGATGAAACAACTCTTGAACAACTGAGCATCACGGTATGCCCCCTTCTGCCTTTTTTCACCCCTCTTTTGATCTCTCACACTATCGTCATTTACGTTCTCGTCTCCATTCGTCTACAGTCTACCAGCTCGCTTTCCATCTCTTCTCCCCTTTCGCTCCTTTCCTTTTTCCTTTTCGTCCCAAACTGCTTTTCGTGTACGCGTTCGCGTTCGCGTTCGCGTTCGCGTTCGTCGTGCTTCATTTCTATTTCCTGTTCGCGTTTACGCGCCGCGGTGGCTTTCCACGGAAAACGAATACCGCACAGCGACCATTCGCTCCCTCCATTTTTCCTTATTCTCGCTTGTTGCTTATGCCATGGTAGATGGAACGTGAAGATGCCAACGTTTGGAAAAAGTTTTTCAACGCAACAGCATTCCGTTTCGCGTTCTATTTGTCATTTAAAATACGCCTAGCCGGTAAAAAACTCGTAACATTTTACGAGGATGAACGTTCTTAATTTTTCACCGTGAAGATCGTGACTCGAGGTCGCGCGGTTCAAATAGGTCAAGTTCTTCGTATTAAGTGAAAAGGAAATTCTTGTAAATTTAGCGCGGTGTTCTACGTTATTTGGCGATTTATCGTATCGCCGTATGCTGTACGTAACACGCGACGATATCGTTGGCGAAAAATTTACTCAGGGTGTCGGTCTTCCGTAATCGGGGACCATTTCATTCGGGGATTCTCGCGTGTCTTGTCTGTTCCCATGTACCAGCTTCCAGTGTACTCAACAGTCGCAAGGGAATATTTGCAGAGTCGTGGGTTTCTTCGAGAGTCGAACAAAGTGGTCCTAATGGCGCAAAAACAAACTCCATCTCGCAAAAGTTGCGGCATAGTCAACGAAGCACCCAGCTAGCTACTAACCAGAGAAGGATAAGGACGAAGAAGAAGGGAGACGACTACGACTACGACTACGACGACGACGACGACGACGACGACGACAGGCATTTGTCACCGTGCCCCCCCATGCGAGCAACGCCTTCCGTTTATGCAAACGTACAGTCCCGCTGATGTTTACCTCTTTGCAAACCTAATTTCGGTTCCCCTTGGAGAAGGAGCTGCTGAAACTTCTTTACTACGAGACACTATTCGCCGTAAAGGAGAAGCTGTTTTCTCTTTCTAACTTCCTCTCTTCCGCTAACTTTTGCGAATAGTAGCAATTCTTTACGATGCCATTGGGAAGCGAAGGGAACTGCAGCATCACGGTCTTTCTAATAAAAGAATTTTCAGGAACACTACGAAAGAAGATGTGTTCGGTAAATTTGACCATCTTGTGCAAAACGAATTTCAGCAGATTAACCCGAAATCAGCATTTATTCGTTCGATTCGAAAGGAAGATATTAGAAAGTACTTTATCCTTGGCTAAATCCTGTTGCGATCGATACGATTTGTTATTTAAAAGGGTGAAATTTTTATACAAATTTCAAACACACTACGTTATTCTTGCATTATTACGATATCAGAATATTTCGGAAAAGATTTTAGGATACAAGCAACGTGCTAATCGTTTCCCCTTTTTTAATGAACGTAAAATTAGACCAAATAAAGCTCTCGGCGAGGTTATCAAGAATAATTGCTGGTAAGAGGATAAGATTTCTACCCTCGCAGTGATCGAGCGTGCCAAATCTGATTTTCAGAATTCTCCGAGATCGTAATTAATCGCCGAGTCGTACGTCTAGCGATCTAGCGACTGGCGAACACGCTCGCTTTTTCTTATTCTCTCCATTGGTTGGTCTATCTGCCTTCAAGTAGCGTATTATTTATTACGAGGCAAAGGATTGTCGGGTTGGCAAAAGAGAGAAACGAGAGGTACGTAGAGCGGGGTATATAAATTATGCATTTCTACGACAGCTTTATCGCTTAGTTCTTTCTCGTCCTCTCATTGCATTGTCGTGTTGTCACAAGCAAAGCTCTTCCTTCCCGCTCTTCTTTATAATCCATAAATCCAACAAAGTCGAGTCTGAGGAGAGAGCCGCGGTCGCGCACCACATTGCGTATTTCTGAGTTACTACGTTCACGGCCGCACTTTCCTTCCCCAGTTCGTCCTTTGTCCGATGCCGATCCATCGTCTTTTGTCCGAAAGACCTATCTCAGGGTCTGTCCACTTTTGCTTTACCTGACGACGCTGTCATCTCTACATGACCAGACACGGAACACCCCGTCGTTGCTTTCATTCCTCCTATCACAAACGACGCGATCCTTGCGAGCAATACAATCGCGTGGCCACGATTGACCGTAAAAGCCAACGTATTCCCAGCGACGTTAAACGTCCGTCTAATGTTCCCGAAAACCCGACCGGCGAAATTGCTCGTTGATGGGGTTAAAACGACGGAGTTAAAAAATTTTTCTGCTCACCGACTTATTATCTTCATTATCGATCCTTCGTGACTATTAGGTAAGTTTAATACTTTCAAGTCCTTCGCGAAACTTCTGTGTACCGACGTATACACATTTATCCATCTGTCCGAAATCGGACAAAGATCTCCAAAACAAATATCGCCATTGTGTCATTGCAACAAGTACACAGAAGGTGTAAGAACGACAAACAAAGATAACATTACAACATTAAAAGAAAAAACATTAAACCCTGACGACGGAATCATAACACATTATGAGAAAAGCTCATTGTGAGTCAGTCTGGATGCGACGAAGTTGTAGTTTTAATGGTATCATGAAAATGGCCACGTTATGCTCCCGTATGTTGTTTCATGACAAAGAAATGTCATGGGACAGCATCGTACTGTACTTCAACCGTCACCTACAGCAGTTTCGCCCCGGTGAGCTTTTTCCATTTACATATCTAACGATGAATCGTCAAAGGTGAACAACGTTGTATTCACGCGAATTACCCCGCTGGGACGTAACGTATATTAATGAAATTATAAGATAAACCGTCAGTCGATATTAAACCGATTATCAAACTTCGCTGCACGACCGCGTCTGTTAACAGTTAATGACAATTCTGTGATTACACTTATTAATATTCGATCGAGTTTACCGGTGGTACAGTTCTAAATAAGCGACGCATCTGTTTGTTGGTATCAAGGTACATTTAGCTTGGTATTGATAGGATTTTAATAAACGCGGTGGAGATTTCATGACCGCAGTAGCCAGCATCATTGTAAATTTCCTCGTGGACATTTCGATGCTTTTGTGTGCTTTATCAATCTGCTGGTTTGTAAGCTTTGGGTATCGTGAGAGTCATTGGACTACGAGGGAGAACAAATATCGTAAATTAGGCTATCGGTGTTTCGCACATGCTGCGAGAATTTGTGACAGTTTTATTATGGAAGTTTCATCAGGAAGCCTTACTTTTTCTACACAACACCAACTACATACATATACTTATGTTTAGCCCTGTTTAATATCTAACATTTAATATACATATCTAATACTATATTCTATGTACTTATATACATTGATTAATGGATTAACCGTTTTGAAAATTCTGCATGACTTCTAAAAAGATAAAACTTGATATTACGTTGTACAGATTCAAGTATCAGCAATACGCGTGACAAGCACAATCTCAGATCAACTGCACGCTGAAACTATTTTAAGCGTTCACGTAAACCTTCTATCACACTCCATTAACGACGTAATAGTCGTGGCATTAATCTAATGCGTTCAACTCGTACGATTAAAAACCATGACTGTTGAAAATGTTATATTTCATATACACGTCTTTGACGCTATAATCAAATGAAAATGAAAATGCGAACTTTAAGATCGTTATACCGTAATAGCATTTTTCCTTATGCTCATCAGGCTCGTTAAAGGAATCGATCAGTCTGCAACGATCAATCAAGATCACGTAGTCCGGCACGTCAGCAAATCTTTTCGGCGTTGTGTAACGGAGCGAAAGGACCTCCCCGTTCTGACGACGAAGAAGGCTTGATTAATGAGACAGTTGTCGGGGGACAAGGGACAACGCGGCAACTGCCGGGATAAATAGACGACGATAAAAATGGAGTAGTAATTAATTTCGGACAGCAGCAGTGAAGGGAAAATCGTCACCCTGGTTGATGATACCATCGTGCTCGAGGACGCTCGAGACCTTATGAAGGAAAGCTTAACGCTGAGCTTGCGCCACGAGGTGAACGATGTGACGTGCAAAAAAAGCAGGTCGAGCAATTGCGAAAATTAAATGTGTTTTTCAAACCCATGTAAAAAGGAAGACGGCCGATGAACTCCTAATAATATTTTCCGTTTTCCAGTGTACTACATAGTACTACATAGTACGGCGTACAAAAAGAAATAAAGAAAAGAGAAGGACACGCTTGTAACGTACAATCCGTATAAAAAACTTGCAACAAACGTATAGCAATTTAACCCAGAATAGAATAATATCTTTCCACTGTTCCGCCGTTTTATGAGAAATATATCTCCGTCGAACGCGTGGCTTCTTACCTTTATTTACTGTTTTCGAATACTTATACGAAGGATGTAAATTTATTATTGTGCAGTGCACGTAATCCATCAGATTGAATAAAACACGTACCAAATACACGTGGTGGTCGCGCACACAAATTGCTCTGGCTTATAACGGTTTGCAAACGCGTCGTCGTTCGCTCGCGGATTTTACCGCAATACTTGACCCACGAAAGATGACCAAGAAAGTCACTTTCGAGGATTCGACACTGAAAACAGGTACAAAGGAAATCTACAAAATCTACAAAAATATGCAAAATTGTATTCGTATATAACAAGGATTAAAGGAAGAGGGCAACCGTGAGGTATCGAAGCGAGAGAGAAAAGGAGGATGCAAGAAAGATATCTGGTGCCATCGATAGATAACTTCACCCTATCCATTCTCTATCCAACTTTCGCATTTCTCTTAAAACTTCTACGGCTGCAACCGTAGGAAGCGCAATGGAGAAGGCCAGGAAAGAGGGCGAGCCAAAACTTTCTTCCCGCCATACCTCACCGATTGACAGGCAACACATCACATAGACACGGAACCGGCGTGCCGCGATTCTGTTCGTCTATCTCGTACTATTTCAAGGACAACATGAGACCTCGCGTTAATGGAATATGCTCGATCCCATTGTCTACGCGTTTCCCATGATGAAATGCAGCATTCGCATCTACATCCTACCTAGTTTTATCCCACCCCACGACCTATGTTTCAATTCCTCTTGCCTTTTTACCTTTCTATATTCGTCCAGTGGAGCTTTCCAATCGTCGCGATAGATAATTCATTAAAGCTGCAGAGAAGATCCCATGGCAACGTTCATTCATGTATGCGGATGTTCCCCGATCAAAATTCAAACCGATCTCCCAGGAGAAATCGCTATTATCGTCGCAACTCTTGAGTCACGTTTTACGTTTAATGAGAGAGGAAAGAGATCGTAGATTTTTTACTAATAAAAATACAAACCGGTATTAGTATTATAACGCATGAAAATTTCCACGTTATTCGTTCTATGCATTATGATTTAGTTAAAGCTTTTTCCTTTTCTAAAGCGAAAGAAAGTATTTGAAAAATAATTTCGTAGTACGCAAACACTATCGGGGATCGAAGACGTATGCTCGAAAGTTCGTATGCACCAATTATCAAGCCAGAGTTTCTTTACCTGCGCAGAAGTAACTATACCGAAGAAAAGTGTTCATGCGCCGGACGCGTATACACCACTTGGTGCTCCACCCCCTTTCAGTTCTGTCATCCGCCGGAATTCTCCACCCTTTCCTACGAAAGCGTTTCACACGGTTACACCGCATCCTCGCGGCCCTCCAAAGACACATTAATATTCACAGTGCGATACGGCCGGTTTTTCGGCGCGCTGTTACGAGGAAAGAGATATGACCGCCCGCGGGAATTATTGTATTCCCGTAGCTGAAGTGGCGTGAGCACGAACCCCACGAGTATTTCCCGAGAAAAAGGAGTCAAGGAAAATGCGGGGCATGCTCGAGAAACCGTATATACGAGAGTGTTTCTCAAACTCCCACGCCGATAAATATCGATCGACAAAAGTTTATGCGAAATTGAAAAATGTCAACAATGTATTCTATCGAACATATACGTTCTATTAACTTTTGTACTACTGTTTTTGTTCTACTTTTCGAAAAATTACTCCCATTATCTTTATAATACTTTACTCTTATTTTGAAATGCTATTTCAATAAAAAAAAAAATTATCCGCGTACGTTTGAAACCATCCACGACCGATTTACAAATTCAAGTTGCTTTTCTCGTAAAGCAACGTTATTGTTGTTTAATATCAACCGCAAGGACAATTGCATATTGTTGAAAAATCTTGCCGTTAACGATAAAAAGTCAGTCGGTTGACAGTTGACGGTTTGAAGGTTGAAAAAAGTTCAAGCACGAGCATGAGAAGTGGAAGATGGAAGTTGTGCGAAATGCGCACCGCCATCTCATCGTCTAGATACTGTGAGGGATACCTCGGTAAACCGTAAGTCGGTACGACCAAAGAGGGTGGTAGCCGTCGAGGCAGATGGGAAAGGGGTGGATGTACCCAGACTCCGGTTCGTCTATTAAGCCGGCCCGAGCGAACTCTGCATGCCGATGAGCTTAATACACTTTACTTTGTCATAGCTGTACGCAGCCACCTTTGCGAACGATAGCCTGCTGGGCCACTCTGTCACGTGAGATCCTTTGTCTACTTTTGGATACCGCCTGTTCAAAATGTACATTTTCTAAAGAGCTACTCTGTCGATTGAAATATTGTGTAGATTCTTTTTTCGACTGCACGGCATTTACTCGTTTCAATTGACCGTGATTGGTAAGATAATACACGAGATGCACGCTTTTAAAAATAATATCTAAGTACGTAAAGCGATGATTCACAGAATATTTGCTGAAACGATAGATCGAACTGTACCTGTAGCGATTCAAGTTAGCTATCCAATACACAGGAAAAGACAGTGCTTACCTGAAACAGAAAAGCAAAAACACACCGGTTAATTCAATCAGGTAAATGTTAAAAGTGTATACGTTGTATTATTATATGATATTATATTATATCATACGTAAAGTGCGTTAGAGTGTTATATATAAAGTGCGTTATATACCTGTTATACTATACTGCAGTATCTCGTGAGAGACTGAAGCTAACAAAAAACTGTTTGCGGACTTTGCAGTCCGCATACCAAAAGGTGTCACTATCTTCCCCACTTTAAACAAATCCTTTAAACAAATCCTTTATTCTTTATTCCTTGACAGTGCAATGTTGGATCGCTCGCCATCAACTTTCTACCAACTTATCAGCTTTTATCGACGTTTCTATCAACTTACTCTTCGTCAAATTGTTTCACTCTATACTGCTTCCTCTAAACTCTAAACAGTCGTGTCATCGATACCTCATAGCTCGACTTCCAGTTGCCGGTTATTGGCTTTCCAAACATTCACTCAAACACCCTGCCGAAATTCTTACTGAGCGCTCGTACCAGTCATAAATTATCGTAAAGCTAAATAGCGACGGACTATCTTTTATTGTGTATATCGACACAAATATATGTATATATGTACCATAATTTCCCTGGTTTTTACATTGATTAGAGGAGCAATGTTAAGCAAGGCTTTCCACTCGAGTTCCGCGTTTGCCACGATGCTACGAACTGTGCCGTCTATCCGCTATTTCGTACAGTGGAAGGGTAAATTTAGTTCTGGACCACGTCACCGTGTAATATCGGCAAACTTTTAATCAGGATTCCGAACGCAAGGAGGAACCTTTATTTTCTTCAATGACGCCGGCATAATGTCGAAGATCAGGCAAAACAAAATGGAAATCAAGGCGGGCCATGGGGAAATAGAAGGCGATTGAGTGCGCTACAGAATGGAATATCGTGCCGAGAACCGGGATAAAACGAGTACAATAAGGAGGAGAGAGGGAGAGAGAGAGAGAGAGAGAGAGAGAGCGAGAGGGCAGAGAATTCCGCCGAGTTTTAGAAGCAATAACTTTGAACCTTTTCAACTTCTTCTTACGTTTTATATGTATTAGCTTACAAATTGCCAAAAACGCCAAACTATTTTCTCAAGTGTCCAATTTATTTGCGTATCACTGTGAAAATTGATAAAAGTTATAAGACCAGGTAACGACCTATAAGAGATTAAACTACAAAATTATTAAAAAATCGTGTTAAACCGAGGTTAAATCTATACCAACTTTCTACTTATATGATTTCATTTTTTATAGTTAATTAGTCGAAGATTGTCGTACATAATACCTTGCGTAGCGTGTAACAGAGCTCAGCAAAATTGTAGTTCGATATAATCCAGACTGACAGACATTGTCTGTAGACAGTCAACGTAGTCTATACGCGGACCAGAATTGGCCATTACTCGAATAACATTCCGAATAAATTATTCTTCGAATAAAAACTATGACTAAATGAAGTTACTCGAGAATAACGAGTAACTTTTTATTCGAATATGCTTGGAATACTATACGTAGAAAGCAGAGAGTCGTAGATATGCGTGGAAATCATCGTCAGAGTGTTTACTTGAAGACAAAGACCAACGAGATACAAGACAAAGTGAAATCAGCTGGTCGCCGCTCGGAAATTGTATCACGCGAAGAGGCAGAACGTCGCATCGGACGATTCTGATGTCGGGCAGCCATTTTGGCTTCGAGTACCGGACTGACGGCGTCGACAGCTCGTCGCCCGCCTTTGTCCCTTATTTATAATTAGTCCTGAAATTGAATCACGAATAACGAATAAAGATACAGACTGAACTTGTATTTTGCCTTGCGTTATCTACGGATTATCCACAGACAACATATGCGGGCAATTGTCTTAAGCATGCATCTCGTATTCATTACCTTGAAACATGACGTAATTAATCGATTCGAAGAGGGAGATGGTAAAACAGCGTCAATTAGGTACATGCAAATGTTTTATGGTAGGTGTGGCTTGCTTCTGTGAAATTTACAACGGCAGTCCGATTAACTGCTATGAACGCGAAATAAGAGTAAGCTATTCGTGCGCCTCGTGCTCGACTTGATTCATTTCTCTGGTTAATTTATATTTAGTACTGACGTAAAAAAAATTTATAGAACGAGCTTAAAGACTACTTTTCATTTTATACGTATTCATAACACTAACGATGGGTCAGGTTTTAGTACCTTTTTAGAGAACGAAATAATACTTTAACGTCATATTTAGAAAAGATGACTTTTCTTAAAAGCTCGTTTATCGAGTTCTTCTTTCGTGAATAATCTTGAAGTTTCAACTTTTACTTGCGTTAAGAGAGCTCTTGTCAGTCCTTTCATAGTAATATTTGTCTTTCTACCGAACTGTTTTATTGCTTTAGATATAACTCTTAACTTTTCAACTCAACTACCTAACCGCGCATAAATAAAAATAATAAATAAATTTTATGAATATTTTAACAATTGTATTTATATTTGCCTCGAATTGTCTTGTGTTTCTATACAACGGTATTGGGACGATAACATGGTCATTGACATACTCACATTGTTCTTGCATCTTTTAATTATACAGGAGAAGCGCGGCATATGGTATTCTCGTGCGTGTGGTAGACCGCCACGTATGGTATCGTATTAGCTCACCAAGACGCATTTTGCGGGTACGCTGCTGGCTTTATAACGATTATACTTATTACCCTCGCATTATGTTGCCGTGCTATCTACGTACACGTAACGCACGCGACACGCAAAGTCAATGCACACCGTACAGTGCACAGCGCGGCGTCTCGATGAGCTATCTCCTCAGCCTCTACGATCGTAACTACTTGCTGCATGACTCAATTCCAAGTGGGAATATTTGCGACACGGTAATTATTATATTGCAGACACTGCGCCATGTGGAAAAATCATGTGGTATCGTAATGTGAATGTATACTATAATGACGTGAATCGTTTCCTCCGACAATAATGATCGATGGATATCTACCGTGTGATTTAAACGAACTAGGGAAATAAAGAAAAACGAAGAACATTTTAGATCAACCATTATTCATAGAAATGTCTACTATTTCGTAGGAAATATAAGTTCGATCGCTATAGAAGAATATCTTACGATAAAATGCTTGTGAAATACATATCAATTGTAGTTTAGCATAATGATGGATATATAATTAATTATCGCGTATATTAATCGAGGATATGATTTTTCATTTTTCATTGTCTTCTATTTATTAAAATTTTTCTATTTATTAAAAAGTTTAAACGAAGAAAATACTGCTCGTACTGATTATATTATTTAACGTTATAATATTCGGTAAAACTTTAACGTTTTATTTACGGCTAACGTCGTGTCTACGAGTTTTCGTCTTAAATTCCAGGATACGCTTACCACCAACTGGTTCTTTCTAAAAACCGTCTCAAATTACTTTGTTCTCCGTTTCTTTTGTACATCACGAGTAGCCTGCTTGAAAGCTCGTAGGTTTACCACAAGAACTGGTATTATCGCAGTAAATTTCGTGGTATATAAAGGTGCAGGCTGCACTCCTTGCCCTGGGGATATTGGAAACATCGTAGGACTGAGTGTATTTCACGTAACATAAAACTAGCGCGCGTATCATGCACAGTACTTAAGAGCACTCGGATAAGTGCGTTCAAAAATGCATGCCACCCTTTCGTTTCTGCGCAGATCCGAGGAGGCAAGTGGGGTAGAAGCGCGCGGTAGCAGCAGACAGTCTCCGCGATCATTTACGTAGGAGAAACCATAAACCTTGAATTTAAGTCATATCCTTCTCTGAAATGACCCGGATGAACCGGTATGCGATGCCGGTACGTGCTCCACGATTTACACGGGCATTACCATTGCAAAGGTAACGCCATAAATTAGAAATACTGTAACCGTGCATTCGTATGCAAGCAGAGATATGAATCAGTAAGATCTTTAATCGCGGTTGGTGCTACTGCAAACTGGACGTCTCCCTAAATCCTACCGGAATTACGGATCTTTTTTACAAAAACGCTGATTCAGCATACGTTCCGTCTGTTGCATTCTCCTGCAATGACCTTTTTGTTGCACTTCAGTTTTTCGCGCGGTCGTTGCTGTTAGATAACAGCTGCACGTAATTTATCTAAAAATCTTTTTTGTTCTCCGTATATCCCCAAATGAATACCCGGTAAAACCTGGTGTCATCCGTGACCGATTACATATTCCGCGATACCAGTACGTTCGTCCATATATCGTTTGTTGAACATTTTTTCGAATCTAAAACACGATAATGGAATGGAAATAAAATCGTAAAAACGAGTCGAACAAATAAAATGTTAAACAATGCTTCGTGTTACGCAGTACGCTTACTGCGTTCGTATACTTACTGCGTGCGATTTAAAAGCGCAATGTTACTACTCAATTCAGAAATTAATCATAAATACGTTTATTATAATTTTTGAATTGAAAGCTTCGTTTTTCTTTTCCAGGCGAACGTATCGAACGATATCGCTTACCAGTTAACAGAATACGTATCGTGATAATAAAGAATGAATATCGGGAAAAAAGAAATACATATGTACATAGCAGTACCTATGTATTAAGGGGTAAATCTATATTTCTATTTCGGTTTCCTATTAAATGTAAATTATATTGTTAAATTTATTTAATAACTGTTACTACGTTGGAAATAAAATTATAAATAAATAAAATATTGCTAAGCTTGTATCAAACAGCGTGATGACATTTATGAATATTTATCTGGGTGTTTGTTGGCATTGATATGCCGTAGACGCCTGTAATATGCAATTAAAACAGCGGCAGCTAGCGTACAGGCGAGCGGTAGAGAAGAGTGTTATCCAGCACAGCGTGTATCAGTGAATGGTGACGAATACAACGAGGGTAGAAGCCCCGTTAACAAAAAGCTATGTAACAGGTTTTCGTGAAAATTGAGTAATACCACCCACTAATGTGAATTTATGAGTCTTTTAATACACTGCCGCTTGCACCATTCAAAATGGCTTAAATTCTTTGCCACGCATGCTCTCCGGTATCCTCTCTAATACCAGAAATGAAACTTCTGTTCTCGCATGGAAGTCAAAAAACGGAAGAATCGTTGAATTTCTAGCAGAAAGAATTGTATCTCCTTATTTTGTCCTTCCTTTTTTCAGGAAATGATTCGTAATACTGATTTCAAGTACGAATGAAAAATACGATTTCAAAACGATCTGACAAAAGCTTAAGGATAATTTCAGCTACTCCTACGGTACTCTCAATGTCGTTTGAAGAAAAATGAAAAAGAACAATTTATGCAGGAAATGAACCATTATCGAATCGATACGTCAGATCGATAATTCCCTCTATTACCAAACAGGAAAGAGAACGGTCGTGCAAATACAGATAGCCGGTTTCGTTTTATGTATCTCATCGAACTGATTATAATTATCTTATTGTGCAACGCAACGACACTTTCATTTTAGCTCTCTCTCTCTCTCTCTCTCTCTCTCTCTCTCTCTCTGCGTCGCACAGGAGTCTCGGAATTTAACAAAGTAAATTAGTAGTTTATGTTTGTAGCATTCGATCTTCCGAAATTATGGTGTAACACCAACATGCCGGTGTAAATCGAACGCACCAGTAATAGTGCAAAACATTGTCTCTTACGTATGTGATACATGTAAGTAGGTACGTATTCACCGCTTGTGACACGCAGGAGCAATTTTTCGATAGAAAATTTGGGATGCGAAGGAACGGAAATATCTCGACCATGTCGGACATTTATTAAACTTCTATCCTCATACATCATACTTTGTGAATATTCATCGGTTTTCTTTGCCACAACACATTTGCGTCAGATTTTTTACCGCATGAGTCATATCATATGCGATGACTGTACATTGTACACGTCTGACACGTGATAGGTATATATGTACTACTTTCTTTCCTCTTTACATACGATTTCCGCAATGCAATCGATATTTTTGCAAACGAACTTTACAATAAATTCAGTTTTTACTTCTACGTGCCCCGTATTTATTTTATTCTTTTTTGTAACTAAATCTTTTGAAAGTAAATTTTAAAATTAATACATTTATTTATTACCTTATTAATTTAATAATACATTATTCTTTGTATGTTCTGTCTAGACACTTTCCAAGCGTCATATTAGATTTACAAATAAAATTATAATACCATATATACATATAACGAGCATGACGGTATAATGTTTAAAATATTTTATTCTAATTTTAGACTAATATTTAATATTAACGTAAAAGGATAATATTTCGCATACAACCCACGAACGTTTCTGAATAATGAATTCTTGCTATAAATTATACTGCATTACGCAATGTATTAATATAATAAAAGATAATCACTGCGACGGTTGCTCTATTTCGTTATTAAATATTTCATTAACAAAACATAATGCGGACAGTAACATCAGAATCCCAAATTACGAACAATTTTACTTGTGTTTGCAAAATTTTATTAAATATGTCTCAACTAGACGATACTTTTGGATCTTTTCTTGCATGAAAAAATCAAATAAATCGAAAAAGTTCAGAACCCCACTAAGGAAGTGTGTAATCTTTTGGAACGCGAGAATTTACGGTCTTCGATAGCTCTGGATAGCTTGTTTACGCCAATGCACGAACGTATCGGTGGATAATAGGAATCGAGGAGTGCATAACACGCCGTAACGATAAGACGTACTGGGGTACTTTTAGTTATAGACAAGGCTCGTACAAAGCGTTAGGCGTCAGCGTGCTTATCGTCGAGCCAGGGGTTGCACTGTGGGGATTAGAGCTGTGCACGCAATGCGTCGAGAATGCGAACGTCCCTATGGACGAGTGAACTAACAAACACGCAGACTACTGTGCACGCACTCCGATCGACCAGCGTGTCATAATATAGTGTACCATCGGACAGATAGAGCACGTTACCACCTTCACCCTGTATCCATTCGTAACGAGCTTTCCCTCAAGCTTGCTACCTTGCTCCAACGTTTTCTCGCTATTCAAAGAACCAGATATTTTTCAACTTGCGTGCGTTTCGAATATCGTATTCGTTATGCGCTTTCTTATACGTTCAACGCGCGTCTAACGAGATCGCGTATTGTAAAACGAGTAATAAAAATTACGCGCTAATATATCATCTGCGAATTATAGCCGGAACGTTAATAACTTTTACGTTAGTAAACAAAATGCTGGTTTAAAACGTACGGAAAGGATACGCGAGAGCGTGTAATACAAAACTCGTTAGAACGCTATAGGTTACGGCTTGTACGTTATTAATGATCCATGCAAATTTTCGATAACCAGCATCTAGGAAAGATCGCGACGTTTCGTTGCTAAAGCACGTTACGACGACCGAGTAGCGAGTTCCATTTCTTGTTTTATAACTTCGTTAATTTCCCAGAATAAACGTGGAATTACAGATGAGAGAGGAAAAAAAGAACCGACGAGAGATGAAGAGTGCGTGCGATTGAAAAACTACTACCTAGAGGAGGCAACGCACTGTATTCTGGCTGCTTTGATCTTGTGACAGAGAGAATAATTCAGCGTTTCGCGGAGCGGCGTATTTTTCTTCGCTAACTGCTATTTCGTGTTTTATTCAGTTCTTTTTGCCCTATTTTATCCCGGCTCCCCCTACGTACAGACTGTCGGACCGGGTGCATTACCGTAGACGGTATCCGGTTTTGCCGGAACTACGAGTTCCGCGGAAACCTGCCGAATAAATAATCCTGAGGAACAGCCGTGGTTAGGGGAAGAAACATGAAACGTCGTTGCGATATATAATGAAATACAAACCCATCACTGAACACGGTGGCATCGCGGAAAGCTAGATTTGCAGAAAGAGTTGAACATTCGCATATTCTAGACTGCCTACGGCATAATTTCCTGTACAACTAGAACGCAAATAAACCGCAAATTAGATTTCACAATTATAATTTAATACTTCAAGCATTTCTTTTCTAATTCACGCAACAAGTACTTAAGTAGCGCTGCGAGTTCCGCAAACATTATATACGTATAACGCAAAACGTAATTCAATACGAGACGTAACTATCAAGCATCCGTTTATATTTAAATCGAACGCTCGAATCATCGGACTTTGATCCTCTTGGGCTATAACGCCTTTAGAGAACATTACTTGAATTTTTCATTTGATAATATAATTAATCGAAGAGCCTCGGCCCACACCGTTCAGGTCTATGTTAAAGCTCCATTAAAGAGAAAGAGCTGTTCGTTGACCCGCATAGCTTTCTATCTTTTGCTTTTAATTATTTCGTCTCCGCCCCTACGAGGTAAAGAATGCTAAGCAGTTTCATTATTCGCCGGCTGATTCCAGCTAAACCGCCGCCAGTTTTTCGCTGGGATTCATTATCCGGGGTGGACGGAATGTAAATGAATCGAGGCAGTCGCCTACCACAAAGGATTATACATCAACATTATATGTATATTGTACGTTATATGCTATACATTACAATTCAATCCGATTTATTTCTTCAATTTTCTATTCGACGCGTCCGATTTTCTTACGTTTACCGCGTACCCATGGATAATTATAGACAAACATTAAGCGAAATTGTGCCTAACCGATGTAAACGTGCTCCATCGTGTTCCGATAACGTTATTAGCAATAGCGTATCACGATACAGTTCGCAATTCTGCAATTTGCCAAATTACTATTATTAGCCATTCCAATACATTCGACACGCCCGCTTTTACGATGTCCATCCATTATGCAAACAAGTTTGATTTACTTAACTCGTTATCGAAGAATTAATATGATTAACTATAATCCAGTTGCAAACATTTCGCCGACGAGGCGAGAACTTCCATTATCGGCCTATTTTTAAATCGCATGCCGCTAATGAAATTAACATGATTCGATGATACGAGAGTTTTAAACTATTGCCAGATTACGGGAAATTATACGCGTGACTGAAATTTTTACTCGTTACTCGATATCGCTTCGGCGATACCATCCCGTATCGACATCCCGGTTAAGCTCAACGGCAAAGAAATCTCCAAATCGTTGCTTCTATTATCACGTCCGATCCGAATAACGACGTAAGAATTTTGGATCACGTGGTTTTCCGACGAGCTTCGTTTCTGTTTGCATAGCTTTGTTCGAAAAGCTTCAGACTATTTTACCCCTTACGAATATAAAGTTAACCAACCTGCATCTAGATAACACCAATACCAGATTTTCCAAAATTAAAGTTCACCTTATAAGTTTCGATTCGAATAGTCCTCCTTCGACGACAAGCTATTACGTTAAAATAAATCGTATCTATCGACGTTTATTGTGCAAAAAGTTAATATATGTAAAATAAATACAACGTCAACACTTTTAGAATAATTCATACGAAGCGAGTACGAGGACCTGATGTTTTGTACAATGTCAGGTAAGGCACAGTATCTCTCCCTTTAATCGAGAAATCATCGGGGTCACGAGATACACGTACGGAGAATCCGAGACAAATCTCGTTCTGATTCACCCTCTTATCGGCCACGAAAATTTCGCTTGAAGGAGCATCGCGCGCGTGAGAGGGTTTTCCCGGTAAGAAACGTGCTCAAACCGGTAGAAACCCTCTTTGGTCGGAATGTTTTTCGTTCGATTTGCAGCGAGGATGTTTAACGTTGCATCTCGGGTGATTTCTCAGCCGTTTGGCTGGAAGTTGGAGAGCAGGAACTCGGCCGCCTCGTAGCTTCAGGCGGCAGCAATTTTATTAGGTTCTCTCCAATTGACTCTATATTAAATTTGGAGGATTCCCGCGGGAGTAACCGGCGTCTTAACCACTACCAGCGACATCATAGACGTCTGCCCTAGTACGTATTCGTTCCCTTGTATTCTAGGTTGCGGTGGTCATATCCTTTGAAATTCTCTCGGGGCGTACACGTGTTGAGTAGCACGCTACTTGGCGCGCACTCACCGTCAGCCGCGTCTTTGCACGTTCTACAACTTGTACATACGATTACGTTTTCGAAACGCACACTAACGCCTCATTTCAGAGTCACGTTAGGTCGTTCGCCTAAGAGAACCGGCTATTAACCTTGCCAGATGGTGTACCGCTCCCAACGGGACACAACCGAATAGAGTGGAATCGTATTTGTAACGAGTAACCTCTTAAACTTACGTTACAAATAAATGTCTAGGGATGTTGGTTAAAGCTCCCCCTTTCAGAGACATCTATCTGAATTATCGAAGGTTCAGTGAGCATTATGTGCGTGTGTTCGTGAAATATTTATGTAACAAATTTCGAAATGTCAAATATAGTTTTTATCTCTCCGAATAATCATGAAATAACGACAGCAACCTCTCTCTATGTATGAGAAAGTTGCGAAAAGCACGATAATTGAAATGACACGAACGCGTGTCTAATGACTAGACGCGTTAATGGTTCGCAACTTGATCACGAATATCCGCATCGTTACTGGTAGTCACAACCGATACGATAGAAAAATATCGATCATCGTTCGAGCGAGAGAAACGCGTTTCAAAGTACATACGAACATACACCCTGTACTCGTTGAGTCGAAAGGAAACGGTTTGTAGTGTCAATAAAGCAAGTATCGGTCATGTTCCTTACATGCGGATCAATGACCGAAGCCTTTGGGTATTCGAAAGACTCTCAGAAGGTACTCTTCCCCTCTCTTCTCTCTCTCTCTCTCTCTCTCTCTCTCTTCCACTTTCTCTTCTTTCTGTCTCTAGAGGTCGAATCAGCAAAGCCCTCACGTCGTAATCTCCGATATCCAATTGATTTTCCAGCTGGTATGCTCTTACATCGCTGCAGTCGTGGCATCCTACTATTCAATTAAAAGTTTCTCTCTCCCTCCCGTTCTCTACCCTTTTCCGCTGCCCTTTACTCACGTCCTCTCACACTCGCGCTCTCTTCTCGTCTCGTCGAGAGGCAACAATCGTGGTGAGAGGGAGTTGCTCTCTCGGTGGATGTCAAGTACCACAAAAGGGCCGCTCGAGTAAATCTTCTCGCTATATTTTTCTTTTCTCTGCCTTTTTTTGACAATGAAAACGAAGGAGCGATGGATATCGACCGAGTAACCTTTACAGCAAAGGCCCTTCATCAACGCACCGACCGAATTTTCACCAGCTCGGCGAACGTTCGTTTCCACTTGGGATTAGTCCGACTGAAACTTGCCGATTTCTTAAGACGCAATCTCTCCTTTTTTTTTTTTTGTTTTATCTTTTCTCGCTGCTTGCAATTCGGACTTTACAATTACGACCTCTCGAGTTAATGATAAGAAACAATACAACAAACGTTTCGAATCTCTCGGCGATTCTGAATTTCTCTGAGAAAAAAGAAATTTTGACCGAAATTGGAGTAAATATTTGAATCCGCGATGGTGAAAATAAAATTGAATTCTCCGCAGTGGTGACGAGTCGCCAACGTGTTGAGAGTTGTGGTTAATGCGTAGAAACGAGTAGGAAGTCATGGTCCAGGACCATTTCCGATGACAGCGGTTGGCACGAGCTTTGGGACCGCCACGCCGCCTGTCGCGTTCGCTCGCAAGTGCTCGCAGGAGAACAAGGAAACGAAATGATCGCGGTTTACGCTGGTTCTTTTCGGTTGTGGCGGCTGACTCGCAGCTAGTGGGTGGGGAGGACTATTAGAATGTATTATGCATGCGAAATGGCGCGGTTTCCTCCAAATCACTGGTGCCGCGCCGCTCCCGGATGAAGGAGTTTTGCGGTGACGACGTGGAAGTCTGCCAACCTTCGGTAGGTGGTCTTTTAGCGGCCTGCGTTCTGTTCCAATGGCAGCAAAAATATCGAAGAAATTATATCGTCCGAAAGCCCGGTAACTATTTAAATAATCACGAGTTTGGTCGACGCGTGTAGATATATACGTTCAATGCGTATTTAACCGTAGCTGATTTTCATCCTGTCGCACATTGACAGTGGACAAAGGAAAACGAGTTTATATCAAAGCGAAAAGATTGTCTGCTCCGAAAAAAGATTTAATGGTAAAGTTAAGGGAGTTTAGAGAGATCAAAGTAATTTTTCTTCTTAACGTTTTACATAGCGAGATAATTTTCGCCAAGTTAACAATGCTCGAAGAGTAAGAGTTTCTTCTTAAAAAACGTACTTTCTCTGATTATTTATGAACGTTGAAGAATCGCCGTGATAGTGCAGTAGTGATCAAGTGTAGATGTAGAATATGGCATAGGGGAAAACTTACAATATTAAATTGATCAGACATAATTCCAAAAGATGCAATGGACGTTATCGTCAATAAGTGTCGCCTTGTATGAAATCGAACGTTGAATACATCGAATAACAATTTGTTAATCAAATTATGTAACATTTGAATGAATTTTATTTCCTATCTCGCTCCTGACAAATTATAAAACTAAAACGAACGCGTTATGCTTTAAACAATAAGCAATTTTCCTAAGCTTCGCACATACAATTGTTGCAGGAAGGGCATTAATTTAAGCTGTAAAAAACGGAACACAGCAGGCAATTACGGTGCAATTGTAGTAATTAAAGAGCCAAATGACAAACAGGCAGAAAAGAATGTAAACGAGATAACACGTACGAAACGCGTTTCGCAGAACAAGCTTTTGCCGACGAGATTGCCAGGTTAATTTGTTTTTCCTGCTCATTATTATTGTAAACACAGCCTTACAAAAGACGGTATCTTGTTTTACGCGCTTGTATCTGTTTTGCAAGTCCGCGGAGAAAGCGCGGTGCTTCGTTTTATACGGTGTGTATAACTTAAAAGTGATCATAAACAGGATTCTCTTGGGAAATGACTTCTCTGGCCGCCTCCTACGAGTATTTTTTTACGAGCATAACCCGCGCAGACGTGTACGAAACAACGAGTTATTCGTCGTAAGAAAAAGAGTCTTATAAAAGGTCTGGAAGATGAAATTACCGAGTGTGTACACGTTCCTTGTTCGCGAGGAGTTATCGAGTTGCAGACTGGTTTTCCTGTTTCGTCGCACGTCGCTATTATCATGACGATTTTTCGTCGGTATTCGGTAGGTTAGAGAATCGATTTAAGATTCAGCACGAATCGTAGCTCGATTCGTGTCCTTTAAAGGAAAGTCGGCTTCCATTCGCAGCGAGTCTCCCCTGCTGCCGTTCGTGTCGTCGGTCCCTGACAAATACGAACAATTCTGAACGTCGCCAGGCCAACTGCGCGATAATACGACAATCTATTTCACGGCTTAACGTATTGTAGATTGTAGGAAAACCGGGGATTTCGGGCGTACACCTACGCGTGCGTTGCATCAGAATTTCAAAATGGTCGAGTAAAATTATTCGAACGTGGTAAGCGGTTAGGGATCGTTCTTCTATAGTACATCGTGCGCCAATTAATCCACGAGTTTCATAATACCCGTGGAAAATGAACGTGCAATTTTCCGTGTAAATTTACTTTGAGAGCCGTCGGTATAATAAATAGAAGACGTCGATCGGTGCGGCGGAATTACCTGATAATGCGGATCCTTGATTATTCCCCTGTCCGATATACCGTCTACCGTGAACCGTGTACATAACGAAGGGAAATAATTCGTTCCAGCGGCAATTTCGAAAGTTGTCGGCATGATCGTATCCCCGTATCGCAGGCAAAAAGGATTCCGCTTCTCGTGCACGTATGGGGTGTATCGACGGCGATTCGTTTCGCTTTAAGCCTGCTCGCTCGATCCCCTCGGGGCTGAAAATGATCCCCGATAACTGCAAGCAGCCCGATACGTGGTGGATAAGTCCGTGAAGTCGTTCCAGTTTGGCTTTAAAGTCGTGCACCAATGTTAAAAATACAGTGAAAACGGCATAACGAATCGCTTAGTTGCCTACGACGAGAATCGGAAGCTTCGTACTCGTGAAAATATTTATGAAATCGACGCAAGAGACCAATTGGAGTTTCGGAGAAAGATATCTCGATCTTTGTTTGCTTAAACTTTGTTCAAAGAGACACGGAAAAATCGTTTCCTTTTATATCATCACTGTGATAGGATATAGAGAACGGTCAGTGATTTTGTACACTCTTAAACAACATTTATTTCTTTGCACTTTGCTAGAAGATTCTTGAGAATTTCTCGTCCCATGTCAAAGTATTACCAGTGATAACTCGATGCGAAATTGCTTCAAGTTTGTGACCCATACTTGGTCGTTCAATAACAGTTTCCAAAAAGTTTCACGAATTTTCCTTCCTACGTGTTTAATTGAAAGTTTCTGGAAGTTTCAGTCTCATAATTAAAATCGCAGAAAGACGGAAGATTCCGTGGATCAAAGCCTTCGAAGATCTCGAAGAAAGAGGGTCGGTAATATCTGACGGTGAGCTTTATATCCTATGCACGGCGGTCGGACATAGAGCACGAACCACCTTTTAATTATTATCATCCTAACTCCGGAACCCTCGTAAAATATTCGTTTCAATTTTCAGGCGACGACGTTGCCGTAGCCGCAGTCACTATCGCTAGCGTCCCGTTGGGTTGACCGGGGTCAACAAGGTATAACGCGCTAACGTTACGAGGTTGGCAGCCGAGTTGCGCGGGAACGAGCATCACCGACAACGACTTTATGAGTTGTTAAGTGAGGTTGCACAGTCCGCAAAACGAATAAGCAGGTCATCGATAAAACCGAAACGAGGCGTTGAAATTCCGCAGTCCCGCTCACGCAGATAAATTGGCGACGTGTTCACCGAGCATTTCGCCCTACGCGTTCTATCCCGACGTTCTAGTTATCCCAGGTGTGAACTTATTGATACCGGAAATATTATATTTTTTGCGACATTTCGAACGAAAACCGATGATGGAAGGAAATTTAATTTTTAAAGTCATTCTCGTACAACAGAGATCGGGGACCGGTGATGCACTCTTCTGTAATTAGCGACGCGATCTTTCTTCTTTTATCATACAGAGTTTTCGGTTTCTCTTTACCATCGAAATCGTTACTTTCGTTCGAAGCAAATGTAATTTATTTAAATATCGTACATAGATATCGCGACACGACACCACCCATTAAGAGAGAAGACATTTTTAATCGCTCTCGTTCGTCATTAAATACACGGTAACTACTACTTTCGGATAGAACTATATTTTCATACATAAACATGAGCGTTATTTTTTATTTTGTTGGTATAACTACGGTAAAAGTATTCTACATAATCTACAAATCAAATGCGGGATTTTTTAGTGCAGTTAGTCCAGAAAAGATCGTGCAATCTCCAGCGCTTCGATTTTCACCGGATGATAGGAAAATAATAGGATTGGCTTATCGTTTCGACAGCCACGTATACATATCCCGGGCGAGCACTTTATGCAGATCTAGCCGGCATCACGCGAACCTCGTGAATTTGGCATTGAGGTTCGTCGAGGAGGCAGGCGAACAAGCAGGTAACCACGAGTTCAGAGGGAAGAATGGGTAACCGGTAATTGTAGGTTGGCAAAGATTCAATGTAGGTAAATACGCCGATCCAACCGCCGCAAGGGCTAGGCGACACCGGTGTGCATGTAGACACGAGGCCATGTGCTACCGGTCTTCCTCCATCTTCCAAGTAGCCTCCCTTGCCGTCTCCACCTTCGCCTCCTTCTCCGCCAATGTCTTACACCGTTGGTGGATCCCGGCTGTTCCTCCGCCATCTTCGCCTACCCCGGCACATCTTACACCATCTCTGACACGAGCAACTGTTACGCTACCATCGCCGACGCCGCCACTCTTCGCTTTGCCTCTTTGGTAAGGGGCCAAGAAATCCCAATCTGGCCGGCAGGTTATTCTCTAACCCGCACCAGATGGACCTAACACGGCCTCCTCTCCTCCGCTGCAATTCGTGGAGCAGTGGCTGCTGTTTCTTCTTCGCCGTCTTGCTGCCACTTGATATTTCCTTCGAGACTAACACAGTCTTATCGACACTGAGCCACGAACGAAGCTCGATTCGGAGGGTGATGTCCGCCTACCTTTCTTACGGCAACGTCATTCTAAAATTTCTTGACGCTGTCGCGATCGAAGATGAGAAAACGGCTGAATCAACGCACGGAGAAATAAATATTTTCAAGAATGACGCGTTGATGGACGGATAGAAAAATTCCAGCATCCGTGGGTTATAGTTTGACGAGTCAAGGGTACAAGTTTCGTTTGCAATTACGTAATATCGACGCACCACGGAAAATCTCTACGCGTTTGGAAGGCCTTGCCTTCCTAGTTTTAATATCGCTTTCACCGATACCTCCTTCGTAATGGAAACTGATGCGTGAACATTCTTCATCGACTTTTTCTCGTTGCGAAGAATTCTCTGGGTTCTCGGTTCTCTCCCTTCGTTTTTCCAGAAGAACGAATAGTGGCATTAAATAAATCAATTGCAAAGGTTGAAGCGCAATCTTGGTCGGACACGTGGATAGCAGAGTTGCAGGCTTGTAGAGAAGGGGGTCAACGCTATCGTATGCAATTTATAAGCCCTTCTCGCATCTCGTAACACCACTACCACTACCAACATCACTACCACGATGAAACGGCACTGCCGTCACGATCGCTACCCCGGGGGATGGAAGCAGTTGCGGCCATGCCCGCCACCCCATTTCGCGGTCCAGTGACGCCCAGGAATTCACCAATTGGATTTTCCCTGCTTGCTCGCTACCTCCTCGAAGCCAGGATGTGTACCGTTAGATGGTGTGAAAGGCACCTTACACCGCCAATCGCAAGCTTCGAAAATCCCATCGGCATCAGCAACTTTGCATTTTCCCGCGTTCGCGGAGCATCGCTGGCTGAATTTCACCAAAATTACCGAAACTTCGTTTTAACAGGGCCGATGTCTGTCCGATATGGGCATCGTTCCCGTGCACTTACAGCCACCTTCCGCTCGATGGAATTACGATTGGCGTAAGCTTGTCGAATGATATAATCGTCGCCACTGGGATATTTGTTTGAAAAATTGACGGGCTAAGATTCGCCAAAATCGTTTCGATTTTGATTTTGATTTTGATTTCGATTATCGTGAATCTACGATTATCAAATTATCATCTTACGTTAATTCACGCGGATAAACATATCGCTTGTTCGGCTAATATGTATTTAGAACAAGCATCTAGTACAATACAGGCACCAAATAAGCGGAAAGGAAAAGTATAAATGAAAAAAAAAAAAATAGCGGGTGCTTTTTACGTAGCGTAACTCTTTTTAATAGCTACCTAATAAAACTAGAAATATTTCTCAAAGAAAGTAGAACGCGGTAATAGAACATAAACGAATGATTTACGATGATATACATTTGTGTCGATATATATCGGTCTCATGAATTGAAACTCGAATGATTCTAGAGCACGTATTAACTGGAACACACACTCGGGCCAACGATGTCACGTGAAGCAAGAATAGCGTGATTATCGTGATACCTTTTATGTGCCGTAAAGACGAAATGACCGTCGTCTGCGGCGAAAAACGATCGCATAGACACATATGCCTTCCGATCAAACTTTTTAGTAGATATCGTCAAAATGAAATTTTTTGTTATTATCCCGAAACAGGACGGAAAGGAGGAGCAGAGCGAGCATTTAACCCGTTGATGGGATACAGAAAGCAAGGCCCTGCTCGTTGATAGACGCAACCGGGAATAACCCCCTCCCCCTCCTCCTCGGGCTTTATTTCCTTTCCCTTCCTTTTTCAGTTGTGCTCGGCTGGACATACATACGCGAACATTTGCTATCAACGCTCGGAGTTGAAACGGTTTAGTGGTATACAATATGGCATAGCATTGCTGGAAATGGCAGGCTAATGGAACGGTCGTGGATACAGGGAAAATAAAGGCTGTCTTATCGATGTTGCATCGTCGGGGGTTAATTGGAAGTTATTGCTTGCCATATATTACGCACATCAGACGCAAACCGCTTCGTGTTTGCTTTGCGGTGTGTCACTAGTGTTGCCGTGCCGTAATGATTGTCAATTACAGTGATGTAATACCACTTGCCGGGCGTGGAAAACGATCAATTGGGATTAAAATAGCCCCCGATATTGCTCGGAAAAGGAGAAATATTAATATTTGTACGCATGCTCACAGTAACCTATCCGTCTACCACCGCCACCGCCGCCGCAGTTTGCATACAAATTATTAAATAACCACCGAAATATTGGACGTTCAATATTTCCACGACATATTATTTTTCAGTCCGGTCTACGATAATATCGTAAAACGATACCTCGCTGCATCCAATCGAATATGAGGTTACACCTGGTTTCGAGTTTACAAAATTTTATTATTCCGCGCGTACAAATATCCCCATAATCTTTTACGGTTACACTCACTGGAACATACATAACTACCGGTGACATACGTAACACTCATATATAATTACTGGTGGACGGGCAACAAAAACAAGAAGAACAAATCTTTGGTATTTCGCTGTTGAAGAAAGATAAGTGGAATAAACTCGTACGAGACCGTAAGGGACATTTTATACGGAGAGCGTACGATGCTCTCGGATATGCTTCGTAAAAAATAAATAAAATCCTGGAAATAGAATAGTGTAGCAAAATATTGCCAGGTTCGTTACGTCACTGCGTCACGTTCATGAACTGCTTCGATTTCGAGTCACATTCAATGATATGTGTACACACGTGCTACCAAGGTTTACAAAGCCAGGCAAGGGGTAAACTAAACGAGGCTCCATGTCTACGTTAGCTTCCTCGTATCTGCCACTCTGTCTCAAGTTCCCGTTACCGGAAGTAAAGGGTATTTCCTCTATGGCAAATATTAAATTTACGCTGCAAGCAGGATACACGATACGAGATAAATTACGATATCATCCTGCCAATTAATTCTGACGAGCACATATACAATCATAGTTCTATTTAGTTCAAATTTTCCTCAAATTGCATCACAAACGTCGTATTATTAGTAAACGACATACATATTCTTCTAGAGTATTTCACGTTCAACTTTTTAACCAATTTTATTCGTTATATATCTACAGTCGCCGTAAGCAAATGCTTATCATCGATAGAATTATTAACGAGATAAAAAAACGTTTCGGAAAACAGAATAACAATTTTATGATCTGATCGATCTGATCCGATGACACATAAAATTTTACGAAATAGGTAGAACGCTAATGTCCACGTAGTCAAAGAGTTCATTTCGTTAGAAACGTTTATTCGTTACACAATATCGCGTATCAAATTCCGCACTTTAAGTCAGTTAAGCTACTTGCCGCCCTATTCACTACTGAACTGAAATATTTTGCTTTCCAAATCTATTACAACTAACGAAGGATTACAAACAAAACTTTGAAAAAAGAAAAACAGATAATTTAATATGAAAGATCACTTTCGCAAGTTTTGTGTTTTTCGTGTCTCCCGTGCGACTTTTCCGTAATCTACTTCAAAGTGCGAAATTTGTTATAACTTGCCGTAATGGAACGTTTAACTGAAATTCACTGCAGTACTTTTTTTTTGGACAGCCACGCGATGAACATGGAAATGTAAGATACACGTAGAATCGGTAGGATAAATGGGATCGTTCGCATGATCGCTGGCGTATACTTCGTTCCACTCTCTTGCGTTTTATAACTCGGGAGTCGAAATTCTGGCCGTCAAACCTGTCTTTCAAAATGAAAAAAATGGGAAACGCTGGCCACACGTCGAAATAACTTTTTTCCTGTTTGGTAGTTGCAGCATACGGATGCCGATTTTGGGCTAAAAAAAATACCTATGCGGTTCCGAACCATTTGAATTCTGCATCAAATCCAACTCTCGATCGTGGATACCATACATACTGGCCTTGTAACTAGGTTTGTTCAGTTGCATACAGCCGGCAGTACGTGTGTGCATACGGATTCGATGCATCGCACGCTCTAGAATTATCGAGAGTACTCAGCAGCTTGGGCGAATTACAACCTGATGCAGATACTTGTACCGATTCCTCCCCGTGTGTCGGTTACCCCGCGCAACCTACCTCATACACAGAGATGATCAGGAAAATCAAATGCAGTATCTATCATAACAATCACGGCTATGCATCGATTTTGGCCGTCGTGCGCGAAACAAGGGCACGAGGCTTTGCAACTTCAAGTATAATTTGATACCTACCGTAAATACACCGCTTGATCCTATGCATCGCAAAGAAGCAAGCAAAATCTACGAGTTCCAATTACGTTGGCTGTTTATAATATTATATGTCACAGGTGCATACAAATACTTGTTATATTTCATAGTTCCTCTTAACAGGGAAACACGACCATATCGGATGACCGATTGGACGCCGAGAGTAGCGTGCTGATAGCCATTGTTTGCCACTGTCATAAATTATTAGCGATAAGCCAGCAGAGAAGCCAGAGAATAGGAAACGCCGTGGACAAAGAATGGAGGTAAGAGCTTTAAATAATGCGTTCCCTTTATAGGAACCATGGACCAGTAAGGCTGAGTATATTATACCGGTACAACCGGGAGCTACATTATCCAGTTCAGAGCTAAAGGCTACTTTCTCAGTAGTCTGGCTGCACGTTAGGGTATTGCTGGCTTTTTGGTAAGGGTAGAAAACGGGGAGGGAATACCAAAACGGATGGCGTACTGGCTGGATGGGGAGAAGGGCCGCAAGGGCGAGAGGAGAGGGCGTGTCGGAGTGGAGGCTTCTTCCGCCTTTCAAAATATGAGACCATACTTTACAGATATCTACAACTAGGGAAACATTTTTTGGCCAACCATCGCGAAACTATTAAGCACAGTTGTACACGTTTGCGAAGATAACGCGTCAGCCTATATATAATATACCTTACTGCTTAATCCATACTCAGTTACGCTATGTAATATTTATTAGCTCAAAGATGACGAATCGCCAAGAGATTCATAAATTCAGCTTACATCTATGTACAAAACCGTAAATACATTTTAATCCAGAGGTATAACTAGGTTCTATCGAAATCGTCATCTTATAAATCTTTTTCCTAACACGTTGAAAATTTACCACGAAGAAGAATTTACCAAGAAGAAGACTTACATAGCCCGTAGGTATAATAGCATACCATAGAGAAATTCCATTATAATACTTAGCGAATAAGTTTAAATACTTTTCAAAGTGTTATTAAAAAACAAAATTTTACATCATCCGCATTAATAACAAGGTATTAGCGCAACGGTACAACAGCGTTATACAAGCCCGGAATATAACACGATTATTTACTTTTTCAATTAATTCCTCTTAAATACCCGACTAATCTGTGACAACATTTTCGAAGAGAATCTCGTTGATTACACGTTGCAGCAGATTTAATTTAATTAATTTAATTGTAATTTAATTGGATTCGAATATTGGAAACTTAATGCGAAAGGACCATACTCGTGGAAATAATAAGCTGCAATTAAACTGTATTCAGAGCGGAATGTTCGAGTTACAGTTACAAAATTTGTACCAAATAATGGCTCACATTTTTCACGCGCAAGCCGAGAGATGAAATGAACAATAAGAGAAAAAAAGGAAGTAGTCGTAACTCGGCCTAGTTCCTGTACCTGATCGATTTACATCTGCACGTGACAGTAGAAATGGTGCGCAAAAGTCAGCCGTAGTATCGGGGAAACAACGCTGAGTAATGGAAGGAACGAGAAACGAATTCCATGGCCAGTATCAAGTTTCACGAAGGGGGATATTTCGTCCTTCGACAGGATCGAAATGGATTACGACGTTCGAAGTTTCGAGAGTGATCGATTCGTGCGCCTATGAGCACAACCGGTCGAGTCAAAAAGCAGAAATTGATATCGGTAATCCATTCGGCGCGCGGCGATGCAATTGGCATTCATGATTCGATTCATTTACTGGCTTTGCAGAAAATTCATTCGAAAAACTGCCGAATAAACGGAATTGTATTCGCCGATCGAATTAAAAGGTTTCACCTTAGTTTTTTAGTTCTGACTTATTTTCTCACGAAGAATTATCCCCTCTTGAATTAGGTTGGGGTCAGGTATTTAGGTTAAATTTTTCTCGTGTTCCAACATAATTTCAGGGGCACTTTATGTATACGCTATAATACAGGCAACCCGACGAAACGTGTTATCGAAATATTTGTGAAAAGATTTGCAACCATACAAAATAAATAACATACTTAAAATCCTCCTTAATATTCGTGCTCTATTTATTTAAGGCTCTTATCCAAAGGAATGAGCTCGGCACAGCACAGCGGGACTGGTCTGGTATTTATAGTATTTGGATTATGGAATAATCCTTCGCGGAGACGATAGAAATGGAGGGAACGGAGTGTACCGGTGTTTACCAATATCCTTCGCGTCTTCCTTTTCCATGTTTCACTTCGCTTTTCGTCTCTCTTTCTCTCAATTCCCTCTCAGCGGTCCCGCTCGAGAACTTCAATCTTTTCTCCCATTTGGATTACCCATGCATCGAGAGCTCTCCGCTGCAATTCTATCTTTTAACGTGAAATTCGCCTAGTTTGTTCGCAACCTCGATAATTTTCGCGCAGGGTTGCTCGAGAGATTCGAAGATACCGCTCCGATATTGTATCGAAGCTCTATTTTAATTTCTTCCGTCTCGAGTATAAGTTTTGCAAACAATTTTACAGTTTTACATCAACAGTTTTACAGAGATTATTGGTTTTATACCAGTTCTACAGTGATTTCACGCTATTCTGATGTAAGGAATATCCTGAAAAACGAGGTAAACGAGGATTCGTGTAGGTGCGCTTTAAAGGGCTACTACGGTCGTGATAGAACACTAGCTCTTTTAAATCTTTCGTTTTACGATTCGTCCGAGTCGAAAGCGACCAAAGGATAGCCATGGTAGTAAAGAAGTTGAAATATCTAGTTAAAAGAGGAAAAATGAAACTGAGGCTTTTACAGTTGGATATAAATGATCTTCGACCACACGAGGCCAAATTTGCTCAAGTAAAATATCATATGTTACAAAGTAAGAAGTTAATCGAGCAATGTTGAAACAATTTACTTTACTCGAAATATGAATACAAAACACAAATAATTGATGGACGGGGAGTTGGGAAACATTTTTGTCTTTGCGAGAAGAAGCGTACGATCGCTGTGCAATTCCATGCGAAACTACCATTACGATTGGACAGATGGTAAATAAGACAGCGATACGACGAGAAGCTTCTTTCTGTAAAACGGTAGCCATGCCTGGAGGCTATATCGCGTCTTGCAAGTTCGATAGGAAAGAAGTGCTCCAGTGACGTCCCGGTATTAAATAAATACAGAGTGCAAGCTTAGCCCCAAACGATAGAAGAGACGATGCTCGATATTCCCGAGGCGGGCTGATATATACGATATAAACGCGTAGTAGTTCACAGGCAAAGAAGAAATCGCATCGTTTCGTTCCCTGGAGCATCGAAACAATTGCAAGAAACTTTCCATGAAAATGAATCTCTACATCCTCCCACAATGGCGCTTCTCAAATCGTATTAAAAATTCATTTCCTTTGGGCAAGAAAGTACAATTGCGAGTATAATTATAAGAAAACAAGTCTACCCTTGGACGGGGGGGGTGGGGGGGAGGGTGGCCTGGCCACTCACACAGCCTGACGGGAACTTTCGAAGCTATTCCACCGGCTTAAACTTTTACTCTCTAATTAGAAATTAATAAAGATTAATAGCTTTATCGCCAGACTATTAAATCCCGCAAAGGGGATCGCGATGGTGTTTCAGACAGACGAACGTGGCAGACGCTATTTACCTGATAAAGGGACAAGATCGAAACTTACCCGGAAGAATTACGATCGACACCCGATAGACTTTTCAATTTCGTTTTCGAACCTTTCCTTTTCCGGCTGTTTCGCGGATGACGGTTCGTTCTGACGCCTCGGCTGGGGTGCATATCGCGTTCTCGAAACAAGCGGCACGAAGGGAGTCGGAAGAAGGAACAACGAGACTAAACGAGAGAAGGTCGAAGGGAAAGAGAGAAAGAAAGAAATCAATGAGCGGAAACGTGAGACGGTGGCGAAGGACCGAAGGAAGAGCGAGTCTGACGGTGCTGTAGTTTCTCTATTTCCTTCATTAACTCTGGTTCAACAGCGGCGTAACTTTTAATTGGAAGTAGTGGGGGCGTTGAGGCTCATTTCCCGGCGGACTTCCCCATACTGGAATTCAAGCTAGTCCCAAGCATCTTGGGAGAGGTCAGTTCATTCGTTGCAATATTCCCGGACTTTGCTTCCACAGTCTCCTGACGTGATCCGCTATAACGAGTGCCTAAGGTATCCCGGAATTACGAACGTTTGTGCTACTTTCGTCGTTTACATAAGCAATCCTCTGCAACTCTCGTATTTTTCGGTACGACCATTCCGATCTTGATTAGAAGTCTGCGAACTATTCGAGAAGAACGTGCGCGAATCATTCGTGCGATGCTTTATTCGAAAGTTTGCTTCGTATCTCGCGAACGCGAACGTTTAACGACGAAGTTCGATCAAGTTGTCTTTGCACGCAGTGGCAATGCTTTTTTGCGATTTCGCGCGATATCGCTGATTTGCACTGACGATTCTGTAATATCGTCAAGAAACATAGAACGATTATGGTGACAAAAATGTGTCAGGCAATAGCGTGGAAAGCGTTAAGCACATTCGGCACGAAACAAAACGACATAGGAAGAGATTTAAATAAAACCCACGGGCGGCATCATCTTCCAAAATGCGAAATAATAGAAGTGGCAGCTGTCGCTGAAACCATGCGTTCTCTGTTATTTCTTTTCTTGGCGCGGAAGCGCACGTGTCGCTCGTAAGAGAATAAAACCGATAAAAATCGAAGTAAACAGATATGCGTATGGGCGACGAGCTGCAGCATGGCGCAACGATGACGGCCCCTCGATAGAGAAGCATATCGACAGCGCCACTAACCTGGTCTGAATTTACGATGATCCTTCACGCCTGCTGTGCCACGATACTATCGGTTTCTCATTACATCCATCGGTACGCTGTTATTTCGGCAGTTCACGAAGGATCTTGCGCCTCTCCGCGCACCGTACCAAGATTCTCCCGAGGAATTCGCTATAACTGGCCGATAATCGACCTCGTAATGGCATAGTCTACTTTCGATTGGAAACCCCATTGTACAAACGATCCACCTTCTATTTCTATATATCCGGCTACGTATTCCGAGCACTTTTCTCGAAACGAGGTCGAGAATGTATTTGAACAGCGGTAATCCTCGGCGGAACGATTACATTTCATACGGGATAAATCCTTATTGAAAATTCTCCGATTCTAACGTAGATAGCGTTAGACGCGAAAAGTACCTACCTTGGCTGCGGAGCGAGCATTACCTTTAATTAAGGAAACCAAATCTTTAAGGATATCGTAGAAAAATAATTCGTTCTTGACCGATAGATCGTTCGACATAATGCGTGAAAAATCCCGTCCGTGCGTGACGTGATTTCTGTTCACCGAACGATCCTTTTATTCCCATATAAATACGTAACGCAGAAAATTAACGTCCGTCAACTCGACGTACAAAGATAGTTTTTCCCAAAAATATGTCGCATTTTGGAAGGCAATGTTTCCACGTCGGTAGCTCCGTGTTCCGTCGCACAGATTTGGGCAGACTGCACGATAACAGGCCTGTTCTTCCCTCGAAGAATAAACATCTACGTTTGAATTCGCCTTCGAGGCACGGCTGCCGTCCCGCTGCATGAAAATGTCGCGCGCGCCCCGTTTTACCTGTGTGCAACGATGAAGGGAAAAAACAGCGCAGGTAAAGCACAAAATTTTGGAGAAGAGCTATGGAACCGGTGCGGCAAAACACCGCGTTGATCCCCCCCGTTTCGGTGACATACCGGGTTAGCTGACAGGGGTAAGCGGATGGTTGGTGGGAAGGGTTAGACAAAAAACAGCGTCTGCAGAGATCCGCGAGGCGGCTGTTTAATTCGACCGGGACTTTCCGCAGCGAAAAAAGCGCACAGCCAACCAGAGCCACCACCCAACCCATCGTTCCAGACTCTCACTCCTCCTCATGCATTATGAATAATGGAATTTAAATATACGCAACGAAGCCTCCGGGCAGCTTCGGTTGCGGGTAAAGGCTGGTCAAAAGCACGGGTGTCATGTTCGCATTGTTAATTGGCTACCGTTCTCGTTGCAGCAGCGGCCTGAGCGACAACCGTGAACGAGAGAGACGAGTATCGAGAAATACGGTATTCTTGTCTCTGTTTATTACGTACGCTGCAAATCGGGCAGAGGCATTGTGCACGTTGGAAGGAGAAGAGCTGGGGGCTTGTCGTGGATGAGCGCGAGACAATCTGCAGAGGACGGAAAAACGAAGATAGGTAGCATTTCCAGTCGGTAAATTAATTAGAAATAGTATAATAGCTGGGAGTGGCCGGCAGGTAGGTGCACCATCGAGGTTCGCGCTCGGTTTTCGTGGTGCGCCACGAGGCTCTCGTGCGCTCTCACAGTTCGCACAGTCATGCCGGAAACTATAACCGTATAGTATGTGCCATCGTTCTACGAGTTAACCTGGATGTCCGTTTGTAACCTTCCCCGAGGTATTAACTAGCATGCGAACGAACTTTAGATACAGTAGAATATACAGTTATGTATCGCGTACGAGTTACCGAGTATCGAGTTTCAAAATATCCTCGAAGAAGATAGACAAAACAGATAAGAATCGTCGTAGTGGTCCGCTAATTAAGGAGCTCGATCACGATGATCGAACGAGCCGATTAAGCCTACGTTTACGAGTCTCTTTCTATAGGTTTTGGTAATTACAAATAATCGAAGGTAAGCATTGCGATTACATCTCAGAAGCATGATACGCTGTCATTCAGACTATATCCTAAATAATATGAAACTGGAGTTTCGTGATAGTTTTTAACGGTACAGAGCCGAGCGTTAAACTCCGGATAAGAAAAATCGAAGATCGAACCGGAGGCGACGATGACGCGGCAAATGGAAACCACGTACGTCTATATCAACTTCTATCTCGTATATGAACCGAGTATTCCGATGTAAAACGAACGAATATATTACGTTCGAGTATAAATGTAAGGATACCTTGCCAGTCAAAAATTAGAATCGCGGGGCAAAAGCGATGTCGTTGAGAAGAACCGAAAGCAGTCGGTTTCTCAAAAATGTATGAAATGTATCGACGTAAAAATGCATTTCCCATCGATTGTACCGTAGGAAGCATTCAATGTCGCCCCTCCAAGATTAGATTCATGTTCTCCCATCGCCGGAAAGGGTATTCAAAAACTGACAACACGTAGTAGGAATCGAACGATATGGTCGCCTCGCAAAGGCTCGTCTTTCTTGACAAAGGTTCACGAGGGAGCAACTTTACGACGGCAGCGAACATAATAAAGTTTGATGACTCCTAAATGCGATGGTATACGTATATGTCGGACGTAAACTTATTTTTCAATTTCGTTGCCTCGTCCCTCGCGTTCTTGATTCGTAGCCGTTCTCTTCCTCCCCACTTCAGGCTATTTTGCACCGCGTACCAAAGACGAGCTGCCATTTTCGAGCCAGATCGATTTTCTCCTGCCAAACGGATATAAAAAAAGCTACCGTTCGATATCGTGAAACTAAACAGACCGAGAAAATTCTGTAACATTCTTATGGTATAAGTGACGATAATAAATTTATAAAGCCAACACATGTAGTGGAATATAGAATGATCGAACGTTCAATTGTTGCGATTACGTAAAGAGTTCTACTGTCTCTCAGACATTTATTTTCAACTACAGCTGGGTGGAATATTACCGAGAATCCTGTTCTTCGCAAGCTGTAAAACGAGATAAGTAACGATATGTTTTTTCTTCTTTTTTTTTTTTTTTTGCTTCTGAAGTGGTTCGCGTAAACTAATATCGCAATCTGTGGACTAGTATTCGTCGTGTATCGTAGATATCGATGCATTGTCCGCTCCTCCGATTCGTGGTATGCTTTTCAATTCGCGTTTCTGTCCTGTAGCGAAAGACGCAATCACGAAACGGTGCATATATGTAACCGTTCGGAGGTGGAAATACCAATAACCTGGAAAAGCCTCGGATCCACGGACACAGATAACTCCATTATAAGGAAACTCGATAAAATCCCGCTAATATAATCACGCTCCATATGGTTGATTAACCCCAGGGTATCTGGCAACTCTCTAAGGATCGCCATCTACTTGCGGGAGGTAAAAGAAGATAGGAAGGTTTCGAGATCGACTGAAGAGTAACGTATAAACACGGCCCCTGCTCTTCCTAACTGCGTACGAAAAAGGGAAAGGAGGCATCGAAATCCGTGAATGAGAAAGAGGAAAATAGGCGGGGACAGGTATAGAATGGAACGAGGAAGAAAGAGAAAGAAAATGGGAAAGAGGGAAAAGGGGAAAAGGGGAAAAGAGAAAAAGAGAAAAAGAGAAAAAGAAGTGCCTGCTCGAAACTCGTATTCGAAGGGGGCAAAGAGGTAGGCTCTGGATTATTCGAAGCACGACGACGATCTTGAAACCAGTGGACTGTCTGTATCGTAAAACTAGACTACGTGTATATCGATCGCGTCCTTGGATTACGTCTCGGTACTTCGATTCACGATTATTATTTTCCTCGGCGAATCTATGGAATCTGTTACTTGTAGCATTCGTCTCGCTGTCGCATTCTTTTACTTTCGTAGCTGATGATAGTTCACCGTCGAGAATCGTTTTACGGAAAAGAAATCATAAAGGAATATGGCAAATACGGCGCTCCAAGCAACAAACTACCGCAAAGAACAACCATCGTAACCGCCACTGCAATGCGAGTACTTGGATAAACGTTATTTTTTTTCACGATATAGCAGGCGACGCTGGGAAAATTTGGAGAAGTTGAAACAGTTGAATACGCGTAGACTACATCTGACTTCGCTAACGTGTTCGTGAACTGACCACCGCGTGCACGATTGCGGTTCCACCGCGGTGTTAATGGCAACGAGCGTAAAGCATACCATCTCTTGCACGCTCGACCATGCTCGTTTACAGAGCCCCACTATTTATGTTGATAACTTCCAAATGGAGTCAGATACACGATTCTGAGTGGCGGTGGTTCGGCGTTGGTCCAGTGGTTTGGTAGCGCTTGCAAAGTATAGGGGATCTTTTTGGTCTTGCAACCGTAGCCGAGGGTGAAGTGCGAGCAACGAGCAGCGAGGCTGCGATGGGACGAGGAGAGACGAACCGAGTCGAGAACAAGATTCAAGCGGAAAGTTTTGCGAGTTAATGGTGCGAAGGTAATGCCGCGGTCGCAACAGCAACAGTCGCCCCCTCTTCTTCTCTCCTTTTTGCTGCCTATCTTCCTCTTCTACGCCGCACACCCTTCTTATTGTTTCGCTCTTTCCTTGACAGCCCCTCTTTTCTTCTTTATCTCGATACGTCTTTCTTCCTTAGCATTTTCAACTCGTGGAAGGAAAAAAAGATGAGCGTTACGCCGGTGTCTTCTCTTCCTAGATCCTTTTTCCTTCTTCAGTCTCCTTCCACGCTTCTTTCTCTCAACTCTGTCTTTTTCGCTCGCACGATACGACGTGGCATATCCGTTCTTTCTTTCCTTCTTACGCTTCCTATCATGAACAGTCGCTACAACTGCATCGAATGTAGATTCTCGCTGAACTTGGTCCTTCTCCTTTCGCTGTATTTGCTCACCTCTCTCTCTCTCTCACTCTCTCTTTCTCTCTCTCTCTCTCTCTCTCCCTTTCTCTTTTCGCTTTCTCGACTCCCTCTTTCATGGAGTTGCGTTCATATCTGTATCTGTGTGTCCATTAGGCGACATCTGCTCTCAGCTTTTTCATAACGAGCGGGTCCTTCGCTGAAAGAGACTTTCCCGAGCACATCGGATATCTCAAATATGTACTACGTTACTTCTATGTGTGCGTGCACACGCATATGCATTAGATGTGTATGTATACATATATATAATATATACCTATACACCCTCTCGTGTTTCGTATCTTTCGACTCCAGTCACGATCGAATCCAGGGATGAAACGATAACGAGGAGGAACGGCTTTAAAGACCTCGTGCCGCTCGAATTCTTTCGGTTAACTGATTTCGTAAAGGCGATCTTTACATCGTAATCGCGGTCAGAGGCAAACAGGAATTCCTACCGAGATTAGAAAAGGAAAACCGCCGCCATCTACCACGAGCTTTTTCGAGGCTTTGATCTTTTACGTAGTTAACGGGTTGGTTAAAATCCAACATGACGTAACGGTTGTAACAAGATCGAATAAACAAAACAGTTCGGAGCCTAATACATGCCTACCATATAGAACGCATCACGGGATTTTAATTCCGCGTGATACGTATCTTGGAAAAACGTTCTCGGTTCTCGGAATGAAGCACGCTAATCAAGAAATTCATGAATAACAGCTCACTCTACATCTGTTCCTCTCATTTGTTCTCTTGCTCAGACCATCCTACCCCTCTTACAAAAACGTGGCTTCTATTTAATTACCCAGACCTTTAGAAGGCCGTGGAGCTCCTATAATTCGAGTAGCAGCCCCGCTACTCTGCACCAGCCTCCGCCGTTGCACATCCACTTCATATAAAAGGCGAGCGCAGCCAGGTTGTGGAGCGGCGCGACGGGTGCGGAGAATCCTAAGGATGAATCTTCTCGAATTATGACATTCCTTTTAGCCTCCTCCGTCTCCTCCGTCTCCTCCGCCTCCTTCGCCTCCATCCGACAGTCTGCCCTGTTTCCAGACGACGTGCGTAATCTATTCGACGTTAGTTGCTTGATTGCCCCGTAAAATACAACGATCGAGAGGACGAACGGGCAGCGAATGCAAGTACGACGCCGACGACGTCGTATCGCACGATGCGATACCGGCGAAGCCCGTGTCTCCAAGTACGACCAACCGACTTTACGCCAATCGCAACGCAAACGCATTACCATCGCCTCGGGCTAAACGACAACGGAGCTCGTGCCATTAACAGAATCTAGGGCCCGATCCGCCTCATTGAATTCCGTTCAATCGCGATTATGATAATGCGTGAACGATCGCTTTAGCCACGGACGTCGGATGATAGCTGTTGTTCCCATTGAACACGTTAGGAGAAACGCACGATGACAATTCAAGGGATATCGAGTTGGACAAAGACGATGCCAAGGCAGGGAATAGCAAACGATGCAAAATATTCTCTTCGTTTCTCCGCGTATTTTCTTTCTCTGTATATTTTACATTAGCCAAGGACTTTTGTCGTCGATTATTTCGACGATTGCGCGATATATATTTTATTCAATAATCGATTTATCAAAGACGTTCGCTTGTTTCCATCCTGTTATCACATTAATCGTGATAATTTAGCTGAGAATATTTAACGATCGCAACAATCAGTTGCGTGTACAAGTAAAAATCTTCGTTACTTCGTGAATCAATTGGTGGACAAATTGGTAAGAAACGGAATGGACAAATGTAAGAGGAACGGGTTAGATGGAGACACGTTATCGCTCGTTAGAAAGAGCGCTGATTATTTTCGTTTCGTGCGTTCGTTGTCTGGTTTACTTCTTCCCTTATGTTCCGAGATAATGGACACTATTACCTTAACGAGGCCCCAGTCTCTTAGTCGGTAATTGCCTCGAGATATCCAAGAGGGCCGGTATATGTATGTATGTACATTGGTGCCTGGTGTTGCACGGAGAATCCAGACGGTGTTATTGCCGCTGAGGCTACTTGCCCGTTTCGTGGTGGTTATTGTTATGGGCCTGCGGCATTAAGATGTAGACCGCACTCTCATACGAGACCTATCCTGTACACAGTGTATATACTTACGTGGGAGAATTTCATTACGCCGGTTCATAACCGGCAAGCTTCACGACGGCGATAAATCGAGATTGTATCCCTCCTTGTTAAATTTGCCCGCGCTTCTGCGTTCCCATCTTTGAGAAGATGAGACAACTTAATCCACGTGATTGAACAGCGTCACGCTGTACGAGCTCATCGCTGTTCGATAACAGCTCGCCGTGATCTCGAAATTCTTCGATGAGTCGAGGAAATATTATTCATCCCGGTAACGTAGTGGTTATCGAATAAAGTAAATTCTCAACGAGTAATAACGCGGAATAGGTTCTTTCTTGCCATGGCGTTAGCTTCCGTCAACGTCGAACGTACGTATATACTGGAAATACACTACGCGTAAAACACGCGAAGAACGAAAGAGTACTACTGGAGACAGAGGAGGAAAGAACGGTCGAATCTGGTATCTGGATTAGGATAGTACGTAATCCATAAGACGATGGGTGGTAGGACCGAAGGATCCGCTGGCAGATCCCATCGCAGGAACTCTGCGGGTACTTGGGCCAACCAAATACGACAAGAGCAGCAGCCTAACCTGGTAGAACCACCGAGATGGTTTACGGCTCGTCGCAAGTTGGTGAAATTTAAGAGCGCATTTAAAACTGGTTTGGCGCGATGCCCTGCGCCTCCTGGAGCTGCTACTGCCGGCAAGAGATACCGCCGAGCTCCGACAGGAGTTTATCGCTCCAACATTCTTGGAAAGCTTTGGATGGATTTCCCTCCTCAAATCACTGCGCCTCTAGCGAGCTGTGCTGCCCTCCCTCTCACCCTCGGTTATCCATGTTCTTTTCCCAACAAGGAGGATCAAGAAGAGAACTCTTCCTACCAAGTTGTCGCAAAGATGCCCGGTCAAGATTTCCGAAGGAACGTGGCGGTGTTATAGAAGCCGACCGCTTCCCTCTTTCGAAATTCAAAGCTTCCATGGCCGCCTTGGAGGAGACTCAGTATGTGTGTGTGAGAGGGGGGGGGGGTTCAGTAACGGATCGGTACGCTTTGAACTCTGCCAACTAAACGCTACTTCCTTTCACGTCAAGCATTCCCTTTCGACCCTTAACATTCACCGGCTAATGCGATACTGAAATATCGAAGCTTCTACGCCTATTACCTATATATGTGGACACCCTGTTGTCGACGTAACAGAGATAGGCAGCAGAGAAATCCTAAAAAGGAGGAACATACTTGGAAGGTAAAGGAATTTATTCGACGATCGATGCTTGACCTCTAACGTTATAGAAACGGAAACGTAATCTCACTGGCCGAGGTTATTAAGATTATTACCCAACTCTTGATAAGGGATAATCGCAACGATGTCACACGAGAGCGCAACAACGTCGTATGTTGATTACGCTCGGGTCTGTTAAAAATGGATTTTATGAAAGCAATCTAGTCCGGCGGCGATCGTTGTAAAAAAAAAAAAAAAAAAAAAAAAAGAGAAAAAAAAGAGAAAAAAAAAAAAAAGGGAAAAAAAAAAAGGAGAAAAAAAAAGAAGAGAAGGGGAAAAAGGAGGAAAAAATCGTACGTGCAATTTACCTGCCATATTGCGCGGCGAGATCCAGCGCGGATTCTCCCCGGCTGTTGCGGATGCTGGGGTCGCATCCGTATTGCAACAGCTGTGCCACCACTTCGATCGTTGAAAAAAAAAAAAAAAAAAAGAAGACGATAGAAAGAGGCAAAGGAGATGAGCTCGCTACCCCTGGCCGATCCACTTCGAATGATAATCACCTCTAGGAGACTCAATTTCGCCCTCCTCCGTCCTCAGCCCTTGCACCGGGGTACCTTGAAGGTTCAACGCCGCAGAAGGGTGCATCCTTCACTCCCTTCATCACCTCCACCGCCATCATCGACTCATCCTACACCTCTACCTCCCCGCCCTCTTCATCCTCTCCATCCTCGCTCACCTCGTAGACTATCCCGAGCGATCTCCACCCCCAGCCATCCACGCTCACCCCTAACTGATTGGAGTACCAATCAATGCGGCATTCAGGCGGCCGAGCTGAAACTTTAGGAAATTAACTATTCACTCCCTGGAAATGGTTATTTGGAGGCCCGGAAAGGCAGTTGCGACTATGCTGCATCCACCAGAAGGAAAAGGCCACGGCCAGTAGGCGACGAAAGATAAGACAGTTTAATTTTCAATTACGCCCACGGAATAGTCGGCAGTTGATTGAATGCCACGCTCTGTCCTACAATTTCAACTTCCTGCCGATTGATATTTCTGCTCGACGGGCGAGGAGATCCTCGATTTCAAGATTTTGCTTCCTTTCGTCACGGCATCGAAAAAGGTTATTCTCGGTAAAATCCCGTTTTCCACCGATTACAAAGAAATTACGTCGTTTCGTCGATTTAACGAGCGCGTTCCAATTCCATCGTTTAATCGTATCCTTCCAAACCAGTCGGGTTAGGAGAGAAACGATTCGAATAGTTATTCTTGCAACCCCTGTCGGCGATGGTATCAGGATAATCTACAAAGTCGGCCAGGGTATTTACAGTTACTTGAGTTACTTCAGTACAACGCGCCGCCAAGGCAGCGGTGCATAGCGGATTTATGCGATGTTTACACTTGCGCAAGGCTGCTAATACGGCTTTCCGACAACAGCCTCGTACCACGTCACGACCGCTTCACTGCGTCTCGCTGTTTGAAAGTGAAACTTCTGTTTGTACGTTAGTTCCGGCTAATCCCGTGTATTACGCCAGCGGTCCTACCGCCGGCAGAAGCATGTGCGAGTAAAAGGATTTTAGCGAACGATGCCTCCTGCCTAAGAAACCAAGGGTTTTCATGCGGAGAAAAACACATGGAGATCCAATTAAGCCGTCGCAGAGAGCAATTACACTGGAATCTGTGTCACTCGTCATTAAGGATCGTTGCGAGAATTTCACGCCGCGATAAACTTTCCCGTCCATTAATTCGTTTTCTCTTTTTGCCATCTATTTATAATCGTATACCGTCATTTCGTTTCCTTTCCATCGGTCGCGTCGCTCCGCTCCATAGTTGCAAATTCGTTAAACGACAAATTAATAATTTAAATACACGAATGATACGCGTGGATTTTCTCTAGGAGGCCGAACGAAAGCAGAACGCGTCACCCTCTAGATCGCTAATTTGAAATCGGTAGCACGCAAAATATGCGCCGGCGTGTCAAGGATCGTGGCAAAAATGAGATTGGGCCGCGTTCGATGAACTATTTACCGTGACGGGAGCGATCGTCAACGGTTCTGTTGTCGGGAGGGGAAACGGATGGACGGAATCGAGCGCGGAATGGAGCGCGCGCGACGTGCCGTTGCTGGCTGTGGCTCGGTCCGATGTAGCGTGCGAGTGCCAGCCACGGTAACTCATTCGCCGATAAATTTCGGCAGCCGAAGCATCGATCACAATGTTCTATTTTGCTCATTGGTGTTTTTGTCGGCGGCATTCGATTCAATTCGAGGATGCGGTGAGTCGATATATCTCCCGAGGTGTCATGCGCCGCCCGTAATGGATGGCTGCTGTACCCTTACCCTTACCCCGAAAGGAGAGGCTGTGCCAAGAACCTACCCACACCAAGCACGCCTCCGTTTCCGATTCTGATCCTTGCTCTGTCTCTCTTTTCGTCCTTCTCCGCTTTCTTCCATCCCCGCCTCACTGTCTCGCTCTATTCCGTACTATCGTATTTGTCTGCGTCCGTATGCTAACACGAGGCTGTCTCCTCGCGATAATCTTACGATTCGATACATGATCGCGTAACTTTTTATTACGACGATCGTGGTTCTTTGGAGGAAAGCTTGGAACGGATAACGTTCGGAATTCTTAGTTGAGTAGGAAACGCTTTTGCCCTTGATCCCAAGATAATGGAGATGTTATCGTGGCAAAAGCGTCGGCTTAAAGCTGTGAAAGAGGAACGCACGGCCTTTGTTTGCAGCCCGTTATACAGGAACGAATGCCGTGCTTTACAAACCATTTTAAAGCGACGCGACGAGTGCAAATATTCCTTGGCGGTAGTTACCACGGCGGATCGTACGTTTCCTAATATTAGAAAGGTAATTAATAACGGATTCCGTTCTTATACGAATACGATGAACGTGAGACTTGTTAAAGACGTTCCAAACTACGGGAAGTATTTGTTACGAGAACGAAAATTCTAACGTTTCTGTATAAATTTCACGAGTCTGTGACTGCGTATTTATGGACTCTTAGTATATTTTTTATGCGTAACGCCTACTAGTTCGAGGTTTAGTCTGTAAAACAAGTAACCGACTGCACAAAATTTGGAAGACATCATTTGCTAATACGTATTTATACGTATATGTTACATAGAGAGAATTGGTAAAAATGAAATTTTCTATCAACGCATTCGCTATCGCGATTCAAACAATACTAAAGAACGATTTAAAAGACTTAACAGTGCGGAAGTAATGACGTATGTACGCGAATAGGTCTTTATATTTTCAATTTTTAACGACATCGAATATCGAAGTGACGTAAATTGAAAAAATGCTAATGCACACGGAAACGAAGAAAAGCGTTTAAAAATACAAACGCGCGATTCAACGAATCGAAAAATCATCCGCCGAGAGTCTATAAAACGTAGAAGGATTTCCGAACTGGAAACGAGCAAACATGAAAGCACGCGGAAGAAAACGCACGCGCGATTGGTCCGACGAGGATATTCATAACGTGTGAACGCCCACGAGCGTTCAAGCGTGCGTCGAATGCCAAAACGTGCGAAAAGAACGGAAGCCAAGAAAGCCTGAAAGCGTTCAGGTGATTCCGGAGTAGCGGAAATACGCGAGGTTGAACGTAAGTAGCCAAGTTTGCCATTCGTGGTTCCTCCGCGACTTCGTAACGACCGAGCGACTCACAAAAGAAACGAATCGTGTAACTTTTACGACTTTTAACGAGATCGTAAGTTTATGCTTAAACGAATATCAATTTCACAGACAAAACTTCCTAAAGCGTAAATGCTCTACTCTAACGCCCCGAGTGTTGTTCTCCTTTTCCAAATTTACGAACGGTTAGGTTAATCGTAATTTACGTAGTTTCGACAGCAAAATGAAAACTCTGTTCGTTACCGTACGAGAGGAATATCTTGATTAGGATATACAAATTTTATCGATATTATAAATAAACGATACCGACGCTTAATCCGAAATATTGCATTTATTAATAATAATCAACGCCCTAAAATTTAATCAGCCGTTCGTTTGTTCGTATTTGAGACTAAATAGCATAAACTTAAATTAACTGGATAGTACTTAACGACGAATAACTAAATTTATTCGTTTATCGTCGAATACGCTCGACGAATGTTTTCGTATTCGTTAGAAGAATATCGTTCGATGGTAAATATCGTATAGCAGCAATAACGATTAATCGTAAATGGTGATTTCAAGATTATAATATTTAACGAATATCGATCTTTCCGTCCGGTAAGAGAACTGTCTGTCGAGAGGTAATGTTCCGCGTACAATTTCCTTGAGAGTACAGCAAGCTTGGAACGTGACGCGCCTCGTCCAATAAGATGCTAGGAAAATTCAGTGTGTTCCAAGCGAGAGCGAGTGAAATACGCTTTCTAATTTCGACAAAATCGTCATAGAGAGACTTGCTCGGCATACCTACGGATTTAGGGAACGCCAGGCGAATGACACTTCCCCTTGGCGCTCGGCAGCCCTAATACCGAGTTCAAGCCTCTTACCCTCCTCTTCAAGTAAGGATCGATAGTCTGGCATCATTGGGCTCCACTCCCGGCTGATGCGGGGAAGTCGAAGGTGGAGGCGGACGTACAAATGGAGCGAGGTAGGAAGAAGCGGTGTGGCGGATGCAACGGAGAGAAGGTGAATGGCAATGGAGAGGGACAGGAACTTTCACATAGGGAGTACTGCCGGTTCTGGCCAAGGATTAGCATGAATGGCCATCGTCTGCGCCGGGCGAGATAGCAACACGGCCTCTCGCCTATTATTGTTCGGAGAAATTAATCGCATCCATCGCAGATTACTCTGCGATTGCTTTTCCGTTGGTCCTTTCCGGAAAATCCACCTCGTCTTCCTTCCATCCGCCTTTACCACTCGTCCATCGTCGGAAAGGTAACAATGGTCATTGGTGGATTTCATGCGCGTATGGACATTTTAATGTTTGCATCAAAGGCAAACGTTTCAATCGTTATTTGCGCGAAAATGATAGATCACGGGGAACGTGTTAAGCAAGAATGGAACTCCTAGTTGTCCAACGAAGAATATTCCAAGCGAAAGTCAACTTTAAATGGCGAGTCAGAGATTTCCTCCAATTGGAAAGAAGCAACTTCTTTTTCGAGATAATCCGGATCAATGATTTTGCGAACGATAAAGGACGTGACTGTTTTTCCGCGAGCAATTAAACATAACACCTTTTGGAAACGAATCTAACACTGAGTATCCGCGCGTGTACTCGTAAGTGTGCATTGTACGGTGAAATTGCTTCCCCATAACGTATTTTCTAGTCATAATTCTCTTCTGATAACATCTCTGCGTTTCAAGTTAAATAAAGTAATTAGCAAATTTAATGGAACTATTCGTCAAAGTAGTATCGGACAACCATTTACAAGCACTTCGATGCGTCTGTAACACGCGATGATAAATTATAATTACAAAATAATCTATTTAAAAGCAATTCGATTTTCTGTATTTACAATCTATTTTAGGATGCGAAGACTATATCGTTAAAAGATTACCGATTGCACCAATAAAACTACAAATTTATTCTATGCCTCCCCCCCCCCAAACCCCTCTTATCGTTTCAGTCTCATCCTTTGTTTGGTGATTTGAATTTCAAACAACCAAGTGTACAACCATAGCGGGTGCTATATGTTCCTCCGTTCTAAAGCTTTGGAGGTTGTTTGTCTCGTATCAAGTTGGACTTGGCATAATTAGGATAACAGCGGGGAATACCACCTTCTCGCCCTCGAAGAAGTCCATCCAGTCTGTGACGCTCAAGATGCTATGGTGGAGAACAGAAGCAACGGTGGTAATTCTCTAGCGAATGCGGTCATTATGGAGATTTTATCAAGGCACGTTGCCAGCAAGCTTAAGCTTCACCTTAACTCGCCAATTGCGCCGCGTCGTTTCCCTAGCTTCTGTGCTTTACGCATTGTCGTCATGTCCTCGCTCCGCACATGTTCCATACAAGAAGATGATAACGAAAGAGGAGCGAGTGATTTAGATGCGTACCTAGACCGGCGAGAACTAGCGCGGCGAATGGCCATCGGGAAGAGAAGAAAGACGTGGATTAAGAAGGGTCGAACCGTGAAATAATGATATATTAACGGCGCGTTTTCCGCGGATAATAGAATTAGGAGTCATAAATCTAAGAATCCGTGCAACCATAAACCGACGAGGTGGCCAGTGTGCTATGAGTTAGCGGTGAAAGCACGGAGAATAAAATTCCACGACTTATGCAAGTGTATGCGAATCACGCGCATACGTGTAGATAATGCGACTTTAATGCACCATGTATTATTCAACGATTCTTACTCAGCGTGTTGGATCCGCCTGGTCGTAGATCGTACACGTAATTACGCGTACAATCGTTTATTGCAAATCGTCCGATGGATCCACCGCCCGACCGACCGACGGCCAAGTTACTGCGCGTTCGCGTCTTTGCCAACTCTTTGATACCGAATCGCTCTTCTTCTCAGCGTCGACAGTCCTCGAGGAATGATCGTCTAGTCTGTCTGTGGACAGTGACAAATTGAGTGTACCCCTTGCCGAAGAACCGTGTTTTGCGCTTTGTTTACCGTTTCTCGCGTTATGCAAAAAAATCGAAAGAATTTTTGCCGACTGCGTACTCCTCCGATCGCTTGCTATCTCTAGTCTGCTCGCAAGAGCTTTATTCGTTTGTCATCGAATTCACCGGAAGAAAAATCGTTACTGACGAGCAACGAGCGAACAGAGCAGGATGCTTCGGTGCAAAAAGAGCGATTACATTACGCACGTTTACGACCACGGTTGAAAGTTATTGCAGGAACAGCGAGACGATAGAATTCCTTCCGAGCATTCGGTGGAGATAGCGCGATACTTTAGATGCCCGAGAGAAACTCGACGAAACGTTCGAGAAAATTTGTCAAAGAATGCGATTTCGAACAAATGTATTCGGGTTAAACGAGAATATGAATATTCATTTACTCGTAGTTAGTACTCTTTAGCGAGAAAACTATAACACCGCGGAAATGTCAGTTGTTCTTATCGTCGAGAAAATCAAGAGTCGGCACGGGTCTGGAGGTTTTAGCCGATTGGAATTAAAAATTATCGCACGTAAGACAAGCGGAGAGACTTGTGCATATTCGTGAAATTAGCGCGAACAACGGCATACTACGTCCAACGTAATATGCATATAGATGCATGCGTGACAGCTCGCAACGTGACGGCCGAGCACGGGTCGTTAGCCGTACGGTTGTTTCGTTGGCGAGTCACGCCTAATCACCGATGAATACAACAATCGCGGCGTGATGAACGATCAGCAAGCAAGCTAGCCTTTATTAACGTCCGGGGGTCATGTAATTAGATTAGAGCACACCCACCGCGCGACCATCATTTTCCATGGTGATTTTGCGCGGTGCAAAATCGGACTCCGGAGCGGACCCGCTGGACTGCACCCTTTGATGTTATTCCCATCGGATGACGCAACGTTCTTCCGGTGAATGAAAATCATTTTGGCCTACCGTCATGAGGCACGGGATTTAATTTACGCTGACAGGGTTCGCGCTTTAGACCTCGCCAAACAGATACGCCGCGAATTACTTGCACCGCGACAATTATTCCCCTCTGCCCCTTTTCCCGACCTATTCTCGACGACGGAAAAAAATATTATTAGAAAAGAGACGAACGCGTTCACGTCCGAAGTAACGCGTGTGTGTGCGCGTACGTCTGTCGCACGAACTAGACGATTTTCTGCATTAAATTTCATAGCTATACGTACGAATCAGCGAGTAGATAGCGTTCGCGTAAATCCGTTGGCAAATCCAGCCGGTTGTCAGTTGTGCGCGATGTAACCAAATGACGGGGAATTTCTCTAATCGATGAAAACTATTTTGGCGCCCTACCACGGGGCGGAATTTAATTCTTGCACGTGCATTCGTTGATGCGTACGTGCGTGAGTTCACAGGCGCATGAACGAGGGAACGTATGCGTGCGTGCGTGCTCGAGATGCACGACATCGATGCGATGAAGAGACGACGCCACTCATGGATCGATATCCAGCCACGTGGCTATTATGCAGATGTAATTTCGCCGGCAAACACACTACCGGGCCCGGTTCCCATCCGATTGACAGGAAATGCCATTCTTTTTCCTTTCGCGTTCGCGTTTGTCTTTTGTATCAAAATAATTTTTTGTTCTTTCCGCTTACCCTTCCTACCCGTTTCGTTCGTCGCTCCGTCTATCGATAAACAATTAATCTCTGTTGTCATAAAATCTCATAACGTCCAAACAAAGAGTCATTTTTTGTCGACGCTACAGCCACTTCGAAATCGATGATTCCATCCGACGTTGATTCGTTTTACAGAAACTTTCGATCGACACCATGTAACGTACGTATTCGGTTCGCGGAGATAGCGGAATAACGTTTCAAAAATTATTTCCGATGCGAGATCGGTGACGTTAGGGATACGATTCAATTTGCTCGATCAATTAATTGGCGAGTTTCACAAAGTCGCTTTAAAGTCGGGAAAAACTTCTTAAATGATAGATACGGTCTAGCTAAGGCTGAGCGTATAATTACCGAAGAGGAAGACATAGGACTTGGGTGATTATGGGTAATTGCCGGCAGTCTGACCATAATTAGAATGCTCTATCGTGCATGACATCGATCAAGCTGCCTCCGGAGTCAGGTTAGTCCGAGTAGCTATCAATAACTATCAATTCGGCTCGACGTACCGAGGTTGAATCTCTCGGATCGTAACTCGAGCGATTCGTAAACGAGCCAAGGAAAAGGAGACATCCATCATTTTCGAGAACCTGTCTAACCTTCCGTCGTTTGAAGCACTTGCCCAGGGTCAGAACGTCTAAAGAGACGATAAAGAAATGTAGCTCGTGTCAGCATCGTCAGTCCTTCGCCTTTCATTGCCCTTTGAAAGATCTTGGAAACTCCATTAACCTAGCGGCGATGAGATAGAGCGGAAAACTCTACTTTCAGCGGTATAGTAAGTTAAACGCATATAGCGCGATTCTTATCGTACCCGATATCTATCATCGATTTCACAAATAAAATACCAATTGAAAATATACAAACGCACGCATACGTTCAAAGAGCGTATAAACAATTTTAATCGCTTTATTCTGGTTCGTACCGGTGACACGGGCGATCCAGTCAAAATATAGACCAAAATGCCCATCGTGTCCCCCGCTTCCTACGACTTACGTTGCAACTTTCATGGGAGATTTCATGGTCAGTAGAACGTTCTACGAAAGCATCTACTCGTAGATTTTATTGCTACCTTCAGAATCGAAACTACGTTTACGACCGTGGAATGAGAGTCAGCTTTCTCTGGCACCTTCGCTTCCTCGGTTCTGCTTGTACAGAATCTGAGATACATCTAAATAGAGCACTTTGTTCGAAGATTCGATAGAAAAATAGTGTACGAGAACGAACGTAACGGACGCGATAAGTCGGATAGTCCGAGATTTTTTCCGAAACACCGCGCCTCTCCTTCTGCGAATCGGAATCGTTGATAAGAGAAAAATGCGAAAAGTGCGAGAGATGGAAAGAGATGGGAAAAGAGAGAGAGAGAGAGAAAGAGAGAGAAAAAGAGAGAGAGAAAGCTCGTTTAGAGAATCGCGCATCAATATAGGAACGCGACTGTATGCTCGTTACGCAATGCTGTATTACATTTCCAGCTAATGGAAATGGTCGATGGGAATGAGATAGAAATGCGGAGAGGATGGAGCATTCCTGATGTTTCGGGACTTCGAAACACGATCGTTCGGCCAGTTATCCCTGATAATCGGTCGAATTTCATCCGCCGCCACCACAAATGTATTAATTCGTAATTCCGTTGCAGATCGATCCGTTCCTGACAGAATAGCTTCGAATGCATCGAATGATAAACATAATTCCGTACATCATTTTTAGGATTAATTCAGAATTCGAGTGGATTAGCCGAAAAGAAGCTTTAAATACATTTCAAGTTGGTTTTAATCTGCTTTCTTCAAGCTTATCGTTCGATTACAAAGTATCGCGACTCGATACAAGATATACAAAATATCGTATAATTTGCTCGCGCAATACCTTTAATTTACGTGCGATTATTCCTTTCCAACTTTTGAAACCTAGGTTTGATAGCATCCTTCCGATCCATTAATTGAACACGCGAAACGTTTTTCATATAGCGATATACTGTGTAGCGATATATTCGCAAATAAAGATATCGTATGTAATATATCGTGGCGAAAAGTTAATAGAAAATTGACTTCGTCAAGAATTTCAAAAGTCGAAGAAAAGCTTTTTTACGATGGCAGAGGATTGGAGTATATTGTGACTGTAAAAAGAGAAAAGGGGGAAATATCGAAAGCAAAGTTTTGTAGAAAGAGGCGGTTCAATGAGTCGAACGTGATAGCGATTTACAATTTCCCTGGTCTACGTAATTATCAGTCAAGACGATCTTTATGGCCGGATCGTAAAACTGAAAATGGCCCCGAAAGCTCACCTCGAATTAATATGAGGTATCTACCGCGACCGCCGCCGCCCGTAGGAAGTCTCGAAATTACGACGAGGAAGGTGGAAGGAGCGGCGAGAAGGTGAGTGGAGAAAGAAGGGTGACCGGGTCTTTTACAGCGTACGTACACTGCAAGCAGCCACCCTGTCCTAGGTCCCGCGTGTCCTTTGTTCCCAACGTATGATAATTATCGTAGCGACCATAACGACGTTTAACGACATTTAACAACTAACCCGCTGTAACTACATCGTTGACGTGTAACGAAACGCGTTTTCTCTCGTATCTCGTGACCGACGATGGAATCGCGGCACGCCTGCCGAACGAGTTACGGCCGAACTTACGCGTATCTCGAAATTTAATCGGCTTTTATTAACGTTTATACGGATGAAAAGAAGGATCGAGGCTCTGTTCGAACTAGAAATCTTCCGCTTGTTACAAACTTCGTGTACAAGCTTCCATCGAATATCAATAGCGATTTTTTTACAATACATCTTTTTACGCTTATTTCTTTCTGTCCGTAACAACAATTTGTACGGGTTAAAGTAGTAAAATAACGGCAACGGCCGTGACATCACGAACAGAGAGCGCGATATGAAAAATGTATAGAAGCGAAGACGAGGCTGCTGCTAGGCGCGGACGAAACGAGAAGATACCGTACCAGAAGCTGGTCTCGATACCTCATGACCTTATATCCACTCTGTAAACCAGAAACGAGCTAAGCGCCATATGGTTTCAGCGCGCGCGTTCAATCGCGCCTACCATTCACTTATCTACATGCGGGGATATTTTTGGTCCTCTTCAACGATACGAGTCGATTCGAGACCGGTTAGCATCGGCGATCTGAGAATAAAACATCGACTCGCGTACTAGCGAGAAATCAAAGCAGAGATAAAGTTTCACGAATCTACGAGAATAAAACGATCTGACCTTTCGCTATTCCGAAAACAAGACATCCGCCGGTACTATTATAAACTACCGAATAGAGAAGTACAACACGTTAGGACAGAGGGCAGCATTAGTGGAAATTACCACTTGGCAACTTTGGAAACTTGGGAGAAACTATTCGGAAGTTAACGCAACCGGTTCCAGAAGGCGGAAATGGCTAACATCCTTATTGAGTTACAGTTATCCGGCAGTAGAGTAGCAGGGTAACAAAAGTACTCGGAAAGTTTTCCTTGAGATTAACGCTTTTCCGGGATAGCACGGTAATCTAGTATGCGCTGGAGCAACGAGTGGACAACTACTTGGAAAAATGAAGAAAAATGTTCGCGAGCCACAACTTGGATTAACACACTATTCTCGAATTATCTAGCTCCACTTGCTAGAAGAAAACGAATACTCCTGAAATTTAGCCGTTCTCGTTTCAACGGGCGGAAAAGAGAAACCTCGATGGTTTCAATTCCGATAACGATACGATATCCTTGACTCTATTCCGCAAAGAAAAGAAGTAACGAAGTACTCTGAAAACGCGAACTTCGATGCCTAACCTATTCGATGATCTTGCTATACCAATTTCATCGACTATACATACATGCCGGCTTGGATCTAACAATGAAACGTACGCGCGGTGAACGTGTTAAAGAGAAGTTGGCGCGCGTGCTCGTGTCACGAGTTTCGTATTCGTTTCTATTAGTATTCAACGTCGGATGAAACGAATGCAACAAAATTGTTCGCTAAAAAAGTAATTTCCGCTTTTTCTCGCGTGAATGCAAAAGAACTTTGATTTAATATTTGCGTGATCTGCTGGCCACGCGAATTATCAGCGCCCATACCGGAACGCGATTCGGAAACAATAGTAGAAAGAACACGATATTCTACTCTTAATTTCGAAGGATAGCTGGTCGATCGCGAATATTAAATTATCCTTGCTTTAACAGCAGTCGCGTAAAAGTCCGGCGTACACAGGGTCTTTCAGGAAATGCCGAAGTTGTTCCGTGTACGCGTAGGCACATCGATCGAAAGATGGAACTTCAATAGCGGAGAAAGTATCGTCGCGAAAGAAGAAAAAGTAAAAGGATGACAGACTGGGAGGAGGACGAGGAGGAAAAGGGTGAGTGCTTGCAAGCAGTGTGGCCAGAGGTTTCAGCTTTGACGTCGGGGCGTCGCGACAGTGTTTGCGTAGCACTTTCATTAGCCTGCCTCAAATTACTATAGTTCAAACACGGTGCACCACCGTCACTTGTCGGCGAGCAGAGGCGATTTCGTTTTGTTAAGGCAAATATCGACGCAAAAACAGAACACGAGAAAAACGGCGAATAACACGCGAACGAGAGAGGGCGAAGATGAAGGAGAGGGGACAAATGTGTAAGAGATGGGTTGTTCTTCTCGGAGTTTCGTATCTACGACAGGATAGCGGATGAAGAATGAGCCACAAGGGACGACATAGCGTAGAGAAAGAAAGACGAAGGAGGACTGGTCCGAATGGACAGTTGGATGGACGGTGTGCTATTATTGCTTCTGCGAAGATTGGTAGCCTGTGAGACGCGCGCCGTGGAAATATTACGTTTCGTGGTACGGTACAAAAACGACAAAAATTCGTTGAAAGAAGAAATCAGGGCGGCGAAGAAAAATGGTGGGTACAACGTTGATTCTGAAAACCGTGGGATCCTGTTCCGTCCGTGTTCTCCAGGAGCATAAAATTTTCTAGGTTGACGACAGAATCAAAAATATGAAATATCCGAACTTGTATACCGAGGCCCCTGGATCGAGAGCGCGTTCGAAGATCGATATCTGATCGGAGCTGTCGCTAGAATAGAACCGCGAACACAAACTTCACAAATGGCCTCAGGTGCGACCAGAAATCATCCAACATTCGTAACCAAACGCGCGACATTGATCTTCCCACCGTGGATACATAGGGGGATATCGAACATTTCGAGGACAGTTTGCACGGGACGAACATGTGTACAACAAATCCTTTGGGATTATAGGCCGCATGGCTGAGGACGATGTTGAAATATGTCCGTGGGCAACAGATATCGCGAACCTTTGAATTACGACGGATTCGTAATCGAACGTTCGCAGTTAATGGCCGACTTGATATAATACGTCGTATCTATCGTAAACTACAAATATACTTTCCGAACACATAAATGCCATAACGTTCGACATGCCAACGATAGAATGTAAGTTGTGTAAAGTGCAGGAAGAAACTGCCTGCTATAGATATCGATACATTACGTTTCGCGTAATATAGAGGGTGGAGCACTTAACTTTATCACCCAATACACATCTTCCTCGTTTTTGTTGACGCGATGATATATTTGTGGAAAAAATCGTTCGAGCCAACCAGGCAAATATTATGATTTACGAAGCACGCTTATCGCGATAAACATTCTTCAACTATCCATCGACTTTCTTATATTATGATATGATATAGTATAGTATAGAAATATTTTACGCTACTAAAATTAGATCGGGATATCAAATTTTATATCCACAACGTAATACACGCTTGCTATTAAGTTATATCGGTTCTAAAATTACAATGTTAAATTAGCTTCGAATGGCATATTTATACGGACCGATTTAAGAACCAATTTTTACCGATTCTAATAGAGAGAAGCGACTTACGTAGCTTATCGCTCGGAGTATCGATATTCTAGATCGAAGAAACTTAAAAATTCTATTAACATATTCGTTTAAGAAATTTTTCCCTCTTTAGCTGCGTCGTTACATTTGTATTACACGTACCCACTCGCATTTGAAAATGCTAAAACGATCCTCCTTTATTAATATTTAAACAACGTGTCTAAGACGACGTTTGATCTACGAACGATCCAGTTAAAAGATTTGTAGCGGTACAGGGGTCAAAGGACGACGCGACGACCTCTTCACATAAACCTCTACGGATTAAACTTTCCATCTACTAGCAATACGTTTCATTATTTTTGACTACGTTTTACAATAGGGTCCAAGTAACCCTCTAGAACCATGTTTCAAGCTCAAATCGAAAACTTTCGCATTCATAGAAACGTTCGCGGAAACAAATTAGGGACAGCGACGTTTAATCGTTGATCGATGATATTTGAAAATACACCGGTCGGAAATTCTAACGTGAATGTACGAGAAAATCATTAATCGCGGCCTGAAAAGTAATGTTGGTCGAATAAGCTCGACGCGATAACGTTTCGGGAAAAAATACAGTTGGCACAGATCCAGTCGTGTTTACTGTTGAAATTTGTCTTTGTGAGCTGGCTAGAAACGCGTGCACACGGCACACGCGATGTAACACGTACAATACCGAAACCGTGGGTCGCCTGAATTAAATATGCCTTCGTCACAGACCCACCTTTGCGGCTTTGCTGGTATAAATGCAATCTGGTGCCGTGAATACGGTAAATACAGAATAGGCGTAGGCTCGTGTGTACACAGATTTCATCGCGGTATAAAAAAAGAAAAACGAAAAAAAACGCATTTTATTTATCCCAGTACGTAAAGACTCGTCATATTTCATGACATGTAGCATCGAATGCTTGCGCTGAATGTCGTCGTGCTTCGAATATCGAACTTTTCGTTAGTCTAGCTCGTTAAAAGCTGCTCGTCCGTTAATATCGAAATGCAAAAGAGATATTACGGACGATCGTTATGTATACGCAATTTTTCCGTCATTTTGTAACCACGCTCTTAAAAATGGTTCTTTCTTTACACGACATTTTACGGAACTTTGTAATATTCGTTGTACATACGTTTATTCGTTTTAACTCGATCGAGAGGAGTAAAAAGGAGTAAAAAGCAATGTAAACTTTTTGCGTAACGTTAAGGTTACAGAGACGAGATATGGAAAAATATACGAGAAAATGAAGGTGACCGGTAATTTCTTGGGGAGGGACAAATCGACAAAATAGGAGCAAGCAGTGGCGAAAACTTCGTAACCTAAAATGATAACTGCTTTCTGCGCGAAGTAACGCGTCGACAAGCCCGACGACGAGCGACGAGAAGTGCGAGGTCCTGCAATATTCACATGGCCCCTCGCTAGCTCTCCGCTCGCCTCTGTGTCGACCCTCGCGAAGAGGGTCCCCCTCCTCATCCTGCTGGAACACTTCATTTATCAGGTTCCGACATCTCGTCGGGTTGCCTGGATTTAATTACCCGAAACAAGTCGCCGAAGGGGATGACTCTCTGGCTTCTCTGGCAAACTAAACCAGAAAAGACAGCGAGGACGAAATGAAAGTACCAGGACGAATCGATCGTCGAGAGAGACAGGCCGGATATCGTAGACGAAATGTTGAAAGTGCTATAAATTACCGACTCGACGATCCTTTTTGGCGGCTCGCGATATTCGAACGCCAACCGTTCGAATACCAAGAAAGTTCGAAAGTTCGTCGTACGTATAATAGATTCCCTTATCGCGAGTATAACCAAGGGAAAATAATTATTATGAAGCGTACCATGATTAAGTCAATTAAGCAATCATACCGCCGTTGATATTACATCTTCCTCCGTCTATATCCCAGTACCTTCTCCACAAAGGCGAGTAATTATACAGGAACGAAAACTTTGTCGAGAGTCGAAGAAGGATGCCGGGGGTAGGTCGATTTCGGTGTACGCTAGGACAGTTTCACGCTGTGTCGTTGTAATTCGACGCGCGTGGCGCGGCAAAACCGAGCACGATTTGTCACTTTACGTCGTCGGAGATAACGGTTATTTACGGCGTTCGCGTGATTGAACTGTATTTCATAATCGCACTCCACTAAATCTTCATAGCGTAAAACGAAAGTACAAGGAGAAATAAAATAAAAGGGAAAAAAACGAAAAAAAGAAGGAGAGAAAAAGAAAAAAACGAACGTTTACAGTGGCACCAACCGGGCAATACAAGAACAAGATTAATCGTTTCTACTTTAAAGTAGTATTCTACGTGAAAGAAATTCCGTTTTTTCCCATTAGCGCTTCGTAAACTTTTCCACAGCAGCTCGATGGAGCTAGTTGGTTGGTAGGTAGCGAGGCCACGCCGGTACGCTAATGGTAAAATCTATGTCGTACATGACGCGATGGTCGTTGTTGTCGCACGGAAAAGCAACGGGCAGCGAGCCGCTAATGGCGTTGAACAAAAAGCTAGCCATAAACCTACGGTGGAGTGTAGCATCGTGCAGGGGCTGCGAGAAGGGTGTCACCGGTAGTTGATATCGCCTACTTCCGGCACGACTTCGCACACGGCAATTCCTCCCAGCCTAAAAGGTCCAATGCTCGTTTCCTTTGTGTACGAATTCCCAGCCACTATCACCGCTTCGCTAAATAAACGCTGCATCATTAATCCACCGGCTGAACTTCCTCGCCACTGCCCGCGAATTTGTACGACAATGGGGCTAAATTTCATGATTCCATAAATCACCCAGACCCGCGTGCTTCCAATGGTAATTACAATGACCGTGATTTTCAATCGGCTACAGGTCCGAATTTAAATAACACGGAAGCTCATTGTCAAATCGAACTAACAGTTTAACGCGCGAAACTTGGAGATTTTATTTTGTTCGGCATTATTGTGGAAATCCCTGCTCAGCGTTCGATGTAATTTTAATCGACTCGATTGTTAAAATAGAGTTGACCCGCGTCGACAACGCGATATTTCGCGCGTGTCGTTGCGCAGTGTAGAAAATTATGATCGTTTCCCTTTAACCGAATGTTCTGATAATCTATTTTACCGTGTCGAAACAAACGAGCAAAACGAACAAAAACATACAAAATAATCCCGTTCGATGATAAACTTTTCGGTATAGAATCGCCGAAATTAAACTATATATCGATTAAGTAATAACGGAATATCGTTGCGAAAATGACATTTCGGGTAAATAACGGTAAATTAGTAAAAAGTATAATTGGTCAGAGCAGGCTAAAGATTTCCATCATCAGGAAATTATTCAACATCGACGATCGATCGATTGTACATCAAATGTTCGGACACTTTACTTTCTCATAGGTGATTTAAAGTTGCGCGTAGTAGGTGCTTCGTGGCTCGCCATATTTCGCAAAACGAACGGACGTTGCAACGTTGCGAAACAATATGTCGTGTTATTCGTAACGTTTCGTAACACGAATAATCTTCGATGTTTCTTCCCATTTGTAAGAGACAGGAAATTGAACAGAACGGAGAGCTGGGTAAAATTGTCGTTGCGCTTGATTCGTTTTTAACTCGCGATAAACCTCTGCGTCTTTTCGTGGCCGTAGAGACGTTAAACAAACCGGTGGAAACGAAATTTGAACAACGTGGCGTGGAGCGGCGTAGAGCGAAGCGGTGCTGCGGGCCGAATCCGGGGTCTGGATGCCGGGGGGCGGGCAGTCGACCAAAAGTGTCTTTGATTTCCGGAGCGACCAGCGAGGGAGAGTTGCCGGTACACGAGAATGGCGCTTCATTGTTGCCCGCGCAAGTACGCAATTAATTTCTGTCTGCGTTCGCCGCGGGGGAATGCAAATACGCGGGGAGATTTTGCCGGAGTAATTCGGAAGTGGCGTGGTATACCGCGCGCATTATGCCGCTTTCCTCCTCTCTTCCTCTTCTCTATTCTCTCGTCGCGAACCTCTGTAGGCAGTCCGCGCGCAGGCTTTTCCTGGCCTGTTTACGCGACCGACAGCGTTTCGTGTATTTCAGCACCGTCTATACACAGTTATATCGTAGATGCGCACGAAACACCGTCAAACCCAGCCCCGTCACCGACGATCTCCCGACGACTCGAAAATCTCCATTCCTTTTGTCGCTTTCGAACTTTCGATGAATAAATTGCACCGTAATTGCCATTTTCCTTCTTTCTTTGCCTCGGTTGGACTTTTCTTTTAAACGTTTCAAGACGATTCCGCTTGATATATCTTTTATTGTCAGTTATTATCGTCAAATTCCATTATAAACCGTGGCTAATCGGTTCAACTAACACGCGTAAATTTCAATAACGGGAAATTTACTGTTCCAAGATGTCCGCGCTTCTCACCTTATCCGAGAACGAGAGTATAGAAGAACGAACAACGGTGGGGCCCTTCTTTCCGCGACTTTACTCATTTCCGGGGTGATCCGCGTCACAAAGGCAGCACGTTCCCGCTTAGTTTACCATTGACGAACAGTTGGAATTTAAAGTCAACTCCGACGATGCCCGTAACGGTTGCATCAATGGGCGTCGAGTTGGCACCGACGACGACGCGGTTTCACTCGATTGAAATTCATGGGGGAACGAATTTGTGGTTACGCGTCGTGAGAGGTAAGGAACAATTGTCGAAATACACGCGACCCAGTTTCCATTTACGTTTGTAACGGATAGGTGCCGCTTCAAGAACCCTTTTACAGTCCATGTTGATGTGTCGCGGCGCGCTATACCGTAGTCATAGATACGCGAACAGTTCTGAAGCGTTACATCCGCAAATTGTATTGCTAATGCAACCAACATCTTCCTTTGGTTGCGACAGCCTTGCCTTTTAACCGTATGTCGCATCGATTTTACTACCGTGTGCGTTGTCGCGTGCCACTTCTGCGAACGAATGTTATTTTATGGCCCGGTTTGCCGCATGTTTAAGCGGAATGAATCTGCAATCAAAGTAACTTCCATGCAGATGCAAGTTGGTAAACGGCACGATAATCGGCGCAACGTGTGCGCGTGCTGCTTCGATTAACGCTTTCGTCCGAGTAAAATTTGCAATGGTGCGTATTATCATTTCTAGTATAATTACGCCGTGTTCCTATATGAATGTAAATAATATGGTTGGGCCACCTCTGTTCACGGATGCAATTGGACACGCTGCGAAATTTATTATGATTTATTAAGTGAAAACCGCAAGGTAATTTAACGATATATGTAACTCCATGCACGTTGCTCGTACGAATTTGTCTGTACTTATCGATCGATTGCGAATTCTTTTTATACTGCATCGGAGATGAATTGTATCGTCTGCATATATGTATATACACACAAATTGGTACCTTTAGTTAATTTATATAAACGAGGTATAGTTATAAACGCGATAGCTTCTAGAAATAGATTCCAATATCGATCACGGAGCGAAGGAATAAGGCAATGTGTAGGCGTGTTTTACATTCGATTGGACAAAGTTACGTTAAACGTTGGATAACGTCAAAAAGATACGGAAGAAGCGTAAACAAAAATATCGAGGATGAAGATCGCCGATTAAACGTGGCCACCGGCTGAAGAGCATTAATCGTACACGAAACGGAGAAAATAATTTAATTTGAAAGTAAAAACGCGATCCGCTTTGCAAGTCTGATGGTGGCCCATTGTTTCCGAGCGCCACTAAGAATATCCTTCTCTTGCTCCTCTCTCGAATGTGTCCGCTTTTCTTCTCTTTCTCCTCGCCCTCCGTCGCCGTCTACCCTAGCCTCCTCTCCTTTGTATAATCAAAACTCTCGAACAAATTTTCATATTGTTTGCGATTCAATTGGACAGGCAATTTCCGAGTCGTCTTTGAAAATATCTTCTCTCCTCCGTCGTCGATCCCGCTTCAACTTGTCCGCTCTTCGCCACTTTCCCCGTTTTCACCTAAGTGCACCGCAAAGTATACGTACTTAGTCAATGAAAACAAGTCCATGCTCCTCCGCTATTTATCTTCTCGATCGATATCGGTTCGTTATCTTAAATCCAACTTTTCCCGTTCGTGCTTTTACAGCGCACTTCGGATGACTTCCCTAAAACTATCGTTTCACCTTTCTTGCCATCGAATCAAGCAGCCGATCTTTTTGTGTTTTCCGATCGTTTGACGATAACATCCGCGTTCGCGGAATCGTTTTCGATGAATAATATAATTGAACGATTTAACCGAAATCGATATTTAACCACGTTAAACGTGTGTACTATCAATCTTTAATCGTACAACCGTTGCACCAAATTTAACAGTGTATTTGCACGTACAACGATCGTGTGTCATTCCATTAATATTGCCACTACCAATTTCCATAAACGAGAAAAGAATCCTTAATGAACGTTGTCATTTATCTGTCCAAATTATCGAACAAAAAAATGTCGTTAAAGCGACGCGTGGAACGTTTACGGCCTCATTATGGTTCTATAAGAAGAATGGAAGTGGTATGAGACAGTGACGGATCAGACGCGGAAGTCATAAGAAGTAAAAATTACAAATTTATTATGGTTTCGTTGCAGCGACGTTGTAATAGTTACATTGTGTTTTTCATATAAACAATTTTCATCGAGACGAAAAAATAACCTATACCGTCCCCAGCTGCCAAACACTGAGAAAGAAAATTATACTAATATCCTGCAATTTAAATCTGTACAACCAACTGACTGGTCGTATTTATATATTTGTGTGCGTTCAGATCGTAGATAGCAAGTGTAGTGATATGAAATCGCTGCAGCCAGGATGTAGCATAGCCCAGTTGGTGCGAAGCCAACAACGACGACGCGAACGAAACAAGCGAAATATTTATAAAAACCGCACGTTGTACTTCCACGCAGTTGTTTTATTACTATAATTCATCTCTCGCGGTGCACGTCGCATATCTCTTTGTCCGCGCTTTTCTTCCAACTAACATTTATACATTTTTAATCCACGCTGGACTTTGCCGAATTAAAGCGAAAGATAGGTAAAAGGAATATCTCGTGTAATTTTAATTTTAACGCGTTTAAAATACCCGATAATTACGCGTCGAACGATCGCTATCACGTTCGAAAAATTCATCTTCGTTATTTTCACCTGCTTGACAAGTTCCGATAAATCTTCGCTTCAGGATGGCTGGGATGTCAAAGGGAATTCGTCTAATCCGTGGAAGTTGGGAATATTATGTCGGAGGTTAACCCGAAACAGGGTAAAGAGCATTATAAATATAACGAAAGGATCTGGAAAAGCAGGTCGCATTTCTCCCATTTTCTGGACGTTCCTATGCCAGTGGTGGCAGCCTGGACACGTCCCTCTCTGACGGAAGGCAGAAGGAGAACCAGATTAGAACCCGACAATCAAGCCAATTATACACTCCGGTGACGCTGACCCAGCTCCTCTTCCAGCTTCTCTGTGTCCACTGTCTCTTTGTTCCCTCTTCTCCTCCCTTTCTTCGTTGAAACCTACAAGGTTCCGGTTCCTGCTACGGCAACCGGTACTGCGGTCCTACTCTGGAAACTCATCAGACCTGCCGTAATCCCGATAGCGAACGAGACCCGAACGAATTGCTAGCAAAATTAAGCAGCTCGTACGAGACACGTCGAATATATGAGAAAGTATATCGTTCCCAAGAGAAGATATCGAGACAGCGTCACCGAAACCGTATCCTTTCCTTCGTCTTCGGTTATATGAAACCAAATCTACAACGTATGCAACACGAAACCATAATTTAACGATATTGTATCCCCTGGAGTAAAAGAGCGTCAAGTTAATACGAGTGACGTCGTTTAAGCGTACAGATACCTCTACGTGGAAAATGTTCGACTCTCGTAACGTGGAAAATCGCAAATCGATTTTTGCTTCAATTTTAACGTAATTACAATTTTACGAAGAGATCGGTCGCTCTCTAATCGGTCGTAAACGCGTTAAAAAACGAATTCGGACAAAGTTGGACGAACGTTTTACGAGTACGATTGGCGAACTAATGTCGCTAGTTTCATTGGATCATTAACAAGGAGAAATCGTAGATAATTATTAGTTGGAATTACAAGGAAGTAATGTTGGAAACGAGGTTTATGTACGAAGATGAGTTTACTTTTGCAGGTGCTGACCATGCCTCGAAACTCTTTAAACGTGGCCATAGGCGAGAGAGGCAGTTTAACGCGCTCTGTCATTTGACCTGCATGTAGGAAAAAGTGGATGAGGAGAACGAAAGGAAAAGTGAAGAACTTGAACGGTAACCTCCTCAGAGACGTTTCTCCCCAGACCGGAACAAGACGAGGAAAGATCGGTGAGGGTCCATGTCTAGAGAATCTACACTGAGCGGCAGATTGCAGCCCAGGCCTTTGGAGGATCATCAAATTAGCGGAAGAGTCTTTGAGGGCACCTCGTAGAGGTGGCCAACTTGGCTGGCTCGTCATACTCTCTCTGTTGGAATTATGCCTCCCCTTCTTACCTCTTTCGCGACCTTTCCGCGAATAGAGTTGCAAACTTCTGCCTTCTCCCTTCCAGGCCAAAAGAGACAGAAAAGAGGCACATCGTACCCTCTCGTTTTTCTTTCCTGGCTCCTTTCTTTGTTTCTGTCTTCCTTCCTTCCTTTCTTTCTTTCTTTCTTTCTTTCCCTCTTTCTTCCTAATGCTGCCTCTTTCACTACTTTTACAGCTACGACGCTAATGCCAACTGAATGCAACTGAAGAAAATTTTCTCCGGAGCTTCAGTACCCAAAACGACTGAACCGACCTACGCTTTCCGCACCGTCTAGATATAAATGAGGGAACTTTCAAAAGCTGCCGAGAAAAGACGTTAGAACGAAACAGTTTCAGTGGTCGAGTGTCTCTATGTGACTACGTTTATGTATCGTTGGAATAATTTTTGAAGTTGGAACGTTCCGTAGCTGTCTCATGTTTAATTCTTTCGTTCTTAAGCTACTTTTCAACCCGTGTACCGTCAACCGGCTATTGTACCGCTAGACTCGATCAGCCTTTCAAACCTACAAATGCGACGTAACGCGATGACCCTGGTCTTGCTGATACCGTTGGAATATTCGCGAGTTTAACGTATTTCCAAATTGTTTTGTTTTTATACAATCTCGCGCCGGATGTTTGACGCGCTTAAGCGTACAAAGATTTATAATAATCTCGAAAATAAAATGTCGGTACGATGGAACCAGTAGAAAATTTGGACATACGTGGCAAAGTTAGCTGCCGCGATACGGATATTTTTAACCCAAGGTGGATACGCTCGCGAGCGCGCGCGAAAACGCGCGTCTGTCTACACGCTCGCTAAATGCACATGCATACATGGATACACATAGAAAACGCGTGAATGTTTTATCGCAAGTTAGCCCTTTGCTACCCTCATGCAATTTACTCCGAAACTCGTATGTCTGGCCTGCAGCACAGAAACTAGGGCAGAAACACAAAGCCTGCCCACTGCCTGAGCGAGATACCAGTAACAATACCTAAACGCACAAGGGAAGGACGCCTTTTTCGTCCTTTCCAACCTCTCGTTTATAGGAACGGGTTTGGTTGGCCTATCGCTGATAAAATTGTAAAGCCCCGGAACTGAATATTTTTCCACTACTTGATGCATCTAACCTTGTGGCAATCGTCCGCTTTGTATTGACGTTATGCAAAATCCTTTTAGACCCATATTCAGATTAGATACGTATATATGAAAAAACTTTACCAATCACGTGTCTTTTTATTAATTCATTAACGCCGTTCAGCAAGTTATCTTTTTGGAAAAATATGTTTTACTTCCATCGGTCGGTCGCTGTATACATTTCATTTTAAATCATCGTCCTGCGCGATGTAGCAACAAAAAGATTCGCCAGGACTGCAACGTGGCCGATAGCTATACAGAGAATCTAGATCTTGCGTTAGAAATTCATAGTTACGCGTGGTTCGCTTGCCTTGCTACTCGATTCGATCGATATGACGTCACACATCTTCGTGGTAATTTTAACCGTCCGACCGAACGAGGACCGAGAACATCGAAGTCGGATCTCCTTCGAAAAGTTAAGGGAAACGCGATGTTAGCCGGCCTGTCTCACTCGCCTAAATATTTAGATTGGTCACGTGCTGGCAAAGAGATGGCGAGATGATTTAAGCAAATGCGCGATTCGACGAGGGACGAATACACGATCGGAAAATTTAGCGACCACGAAAAGCAATAAAAGTTGCTTTTCGTTGAAAAATCCAACCGACATTTCTTCTAATACGTTTATCGTTCGGAGGACGGTTAAACAACAAGATCGACCCATTACGGATTAACGTTGCACCCGACTCCACCTATTTCGTAATCATTGAAAATGCACTCTATAAAGTGTATACAGCGTTTTAGTAGGAATTATTATTGTTTATTTATTGCACACCTTGATCCGCGCGGAATATCATAAATATTAGATACTAATCTTATGCCAGCATGGAATATATGAACGAATAATGCATTGTATTATATTTTTTACTCTACCACTACTAGTATTAGTATATTCGTTACAGTTACTATTAAATTACTGAAAAGTTGTCGACAGCGCTGAAAATACACTAGTCGTTTCCGAGAATGGGTATCGTTGATAAGTTTTCGGTAGTTTAATACAATGAAATTCACTGTTTAATACTTTCAAGATTTACGACTTTGTATATACCTCTTAAAACGAATTTCTCATGTTTTTAAATCGTTGGATTTAGAAATGATACCGAGGGATTAATGTTATTGCTTCTCCAACAGTAAAGCCTTTACCTTTTTTCTTACGTTTTTCCTTTATACTTCTTACCGAGTTAGCTATAGCATTTATTCAACAATGTATTTTATTATCCAGTACCGCTGAGGAACCGAGTTCCCGACACTTGGCGAAGAAAATAGGTTTTAGTTCACGAACGAGGGACGCGTCCTTGTTTGTTCTACCATCGGTAAAGAGTTTCGCGCAATTCCTATTTTCCGCATCTTGATGTTTTCCATGGTTACACCGAGGCAAATAAAGTTTTCTCAATTTCCACAACCGGTGCCAGCGTGTGACTGCAAGTACGTCACCTACTTCGGGATCGAGGAAAGTCGATACTAGAGAACGGTTCGAGAAATCTTGCTCGAATATCGTCGCGATTCATTGCCGAAACGAGCTTCGTCCGATCAAACTTCTAAAAGTGGGATATTATTTCCTTGCCGTACGAACGCATTCAATTTCCGTTTCATATTCGTTCGTTTTTGTCCCCCCTCGAATGCAAAAAACTAGTCGCGGATGTGTTAGTTTAATTTTTATGCTCGTGTTTATAACCTCCAGTAGATTTCCTGGCAAACGGAAAACGTCCATAAATGGTCAAGCTTACGAAACATTTCGATGAAAAAGATAAAATTTTTTATTTCGCATAGTTCGTAGTTATGTAAAGTTGGATAAGACATATTTTTGTAATGAAACTTACAAATATCAAGAACGTTCTCTCTCAAAATCTTCTCAAAATCTCTATTCGCGGTACGAATTAAAAGACGACGGAACAGAAAATTTCTGAACGAAATGCGCACCCTTCGCGAATCAGTTCCATCGTCATCGAAGATAAAGGTACTTTGACATCGCCATTATCAAACGGTTAAAGTACGAATGGTTGGAATCGAAGTCCGTTTTCCCGGGGGGGCTGGTCCATTTCGAGTTAAAGCGCAGCACGATCGCGCGCCCGTCAGAGCGTCGAGTCATCCCGCGGAATCAAAGCTCTGCACAAATTGGCGTGCCTGATCAGGTTAGTAGGAAGACCGACCACCCCCTTTATCGACGCGTGGAATTTTCAATTTTCCAGAATAATCGGCCGAGTGCGTTTCGCTGTTGGCTCTCTCTCCGCATACACACGACGCGAGAAAACGCAGTTGCTTTGAAACCACGAGCGTGCCGTGAAAAGTATAAAGGTCGCGGGCAGGTGGATTCTCGAATCGCTAGCGCCAGAGTACGCGGATGAGTCGATAAGTGCCGGCTCCCTCCATGATTTGCATGACAATCGGATAGTCATCCGTCCAGTATTGTCATCTATGATCGTCGCGAAGTGGATATGCCCGGTGCATTCTCAAAGGAAAAGGCCTTCGTTTCCTACCATACCCACAAGCGTGTGTGCTTCATCCGAGCTTTTATCATGTACCCCGGCTCTGTCTCTCTATTTCTCTTGCCGTTCCCTTCGTGCACACATTCTGTACGGCATCCCGTCATGCTCTCGACCTGGCAAGTTGAGAGCCCTAATTAAATTCAGTCTGGGTACTCTTACCGAGCGCGGTCCATCGTTCATTAAGCGTCGGATCAAAGTGATATTCCCGTAAAGTAGTTCCACTTTGTGGCGAGGGTTCACCCTGCCTATACCTATCATCCCTTACCTTTCCCTTTACCTCATCCCAGCCAATCTCGCGGAGACAGCACCCCGACAGTCCATCGGCGTTTACTCTAGAGGCATAGGTGAATCTTTAACGTAACCATCGTACGAATGATTAATTACTCGATACACCGACCGTGGTCACCTTGCTGCTAGTTAACTATGCTTTCGATTATTTTAATCGTATGCGAAAGATTATGGAAATATCGCGTTCCCCTGTTTCTTCGAGGGGACATATTCCCGTTATCGCAAATATATCAGGAAATATTCTTAGCGCGGACGGATGCTACGAGTTTTAGGTATATACGTATTAGTCGCGAGAAGACAAACTGACAGCGATAAATAGCGTGAGAAACTACTAAATATATTAATAGACAGGTATTTAGCGCAGTTGGCAATATATTTCCTCGATAGTTTCACATTATCACGAGAATGCCCTTCGCGTCCTCGTAGGATTAATGGCCTCCGAATGAGCCATAGAAGGCAACGACGTGCAGCTGTTACGCAGCGGCACGGTGAGTAATTAGCGACCATAGCAATTCCCTGATCGTTAATAACGACGCATTACATATAATATAATAAAATTAGAAGCGTGGCATCGACGATTAAGGACAGCGATGCGACTTGCGCGCGCAATAAGACCGCTTTAGCGCAAGCAACGCGCCTCGAGAAGAAAAAAACAAACGAAGAGTAATGCTTCGTACCATCATGAATTCGTCGTAGAGGTAGGAAATCTCCGGGTAGGTTATAAAATCGACCATGATGTTGTAGCGCGAACGTGTCAACGAATTATCACTGCTGTCGAATGTCGAACTATAAAGCACTATAACACTCGAACGACAGAGCGACGCTGCTTATGAAACATAAACGGACTATGGATGAAATAGCTGGTGAAACGAAAACGTGGCTTTGATAATCAAAGTTCTCTGCCAGCATTCGTCGAAACTAGGAGACAGGATGTATCTCGAATACCGGCGTGTTACTTGGAACTGCTACTGCGCAGAATCACTACACAGCACCGCTTCACTTACAATACTTCACAAACACTTGGCGCGATTCAATTTCTCCGGATATAGATAAAATCGAGTGCCTGTAATCGCGCGTAGACTCGCACCTTTCGTCACATCGATATATTTACTCTTCGTTGACTAACCGGTCTTTGAACATTTTTATACCAACACCCAAAAAAGCACGCAGCACCAATGCCTCTGTGATTCACACGGCACTAAACGTTTACCGGTGTTTACGCGTAGCGATGTTTACGCGAGCGCGCCGCGATCGTTTTCGGACTTTCTCAACCGCGCACGAATACTTAAGGATCACTGTTGTTAATTTCACGACGGCCGCGTGCCACGTATTTTACCAGGGCCGATATGTACCAACTCCGGCGAAAGCAGAGGAAAGAATGGGAACATAGAAAGGCACGGAAGGGCGCATATAACTACGACTGGCTTATTGTCAGGGCCGTATCGTGGAAGTAGAAACGAAAGGTCCACGAGACACCCGCAAGGATAGAAATGGGCAGCTTTATGCGCAGACGAGAGATAAAAGAGGGACCAGAGTAGACAGATATATACACGTATATATAGGTATATAGAGGGAAACGAGGACTCGCAAGCCCACGCTTGCGAACGAAAGCACAAGGGAGAGTAAGCTCGGTCACTGAGGCGTCGCCACTCGGCTTGCTTCCTCCGGAGTGACTCCCTCCTTTACTTCTAGTCCCCTACCATTTCCATTCCATCCCTCCTTAACCTCCTCCACCTTCTTCTTGTTCTTCCACGTCATCTCTGTCTTCGCGTCTTTACCTCGCGAAAACGACCTTCTTCGCGAGGCATAACCACGGAACTTTCTCCTAATTGTTTGATAGCCACCGTTCCGCTACGCCCCTCCATAATCGTTAATATAATAATCATATAATTTAACGAACGCCATAGATGTAGCTCTCCGATGTAATTGGTGACTGAAATTTTTAGAAACATCGTGCCTTCTTGCTCAAGCGCCAGAAAATCGTCTGTCGACAGTCGAAAGATATCGCCAGGCAATCTAGGTACGTACATGCGTTTCTCTGCGGATTTTCCGCCAACAACGTATGCGGACTGACTGCGAACACGTGTCTACGGGCAATTGTCTGTCAATCTGGACTAAGCTTAATTCCGTTACTCTCTTGCACGTAACAAATTACTATCGAGCGGAGACGGTCGAAGATTAACTGCGTCGAATTAAAGATTACACGCACGTTCGAACGATAGCCGACGTTTTCTGTGCGACTCCAGGGCTACACGGTGCTTAATGAATTACGAATAACGGACAGTCAGAAGCATCGAAATCGCGGAAATTTCGTTGGAGTCGAGGGCGGCGCAGGTGCACGCGTAAGTTACAAAAACTTCGTTAGGGAGGAATGCAAACAATGCCCGATCCGAGCTGTTCGGCTCTTTCCTCTGCGTTTTTTTTGCTCCTTTCCCGCTACGCTCCAGGCTTTGCACGCGTAAGTATCGTTTCCCTCGTGAAAATTCGCGCCAATTCAAAGCACCCCGTCGTCCCCTTCGCTCGACGGCCGTCATTGACAACTAGTCGGAGTTCAACGTTTCTTTCCTACGAGTTAGCGAACCCTGTAGCATACCGCCGCCAATTACACCCTCGTAAATCGGACCGCCGATTTGTCAGTCGTTCGCAATCCGTCCTTCTGAATTTCTGATCGCACCTTAGTGCGTCGCTCTAACCTATATTCGGTACTTAATTCCGCTCGTAATTTCGGCGCGATGAAGAAGGGCTTCCGACCGCAAAAATATCGATGATTAACGAATAGCCTGGAAACCGGATCGTAACTTTTCCACTTCTATTTCTCTGTTTTAATATCTATTACGTACGATTTCCATACGATTCTCTGAATAAAAATAAAAAGATATTCCTTCTTATCACATCCTATGTCATACGTATCCCTGTTTATAAACTTTTATGTAACTTTTTTGTAAAATCTAGCAATAAGGATATTAATTATTTTCATTAAATATATACCACTAAAACTTCTATGTAAAGCATTAAAACGTAAAAACTAGGAGCATCGTTCTCGTCCGTACGAGACTACTTGTTTCGATTCAACGATATTATCCCTCGACGCTATACTCGAAAAAATTAAATAAAGAACGTTATATTTCCGATCGAATTCACCACTGAGAATCTTTCTGTCGCCGGCAAAATACCACCGAACAGCGGTAACATCTGGCGATCTGTTAATGTAGAGGTCGACTAGACCAACAGTGCAGCCAAGGCGGGGGCTGAGTTGACGAGCAAAGCAAATAAACAGGAATTAAATCTGGAAGGCTTTATCGTAGGAAAATGCTCCGAGATTTCTCGTGGAAAAAATATATATCGCGTACAATATAAAATAATATAATATGTAACGTAAAAAGTGAAACGGTGAGTCACCGTTGGCGATGAATTGTCGGACACGTGAAAAGCCCATTAAACCTTACGAAGAACCCATCGAAACAACGATGAGAGCGATTCGGAATAAAGATTAGCTGTAGTAGCTTAATTACACGATTGTATATCTGCGAAGAATATTTCTAGACAAGAAACAAGGTATGACTACAGCTAAATTCAGCACCGTTCAGGCTCGTTCACGAGAAGATAAATAAAGGTCATTGTAATTGAACGTTTTGAAATAAAAAAATTTAAGTTAAATCTAGAATGAAAAATGACTCAAACGATACAGATTCGATGATTCATAGATTCGATGGAAAATACTATTCATTATATTTATGACTAACAATAAGGATCGGTAAACAGTATTTTTTATATACATAGATATGTCGTTCGATGTAAAGAAAATCTATATTAGATTTAAGATCGTGTAGATGTAATACTATTTTAACTCGTCAAATATGTCGTTGTTTTTAGTAAGTCTATTTCACATACATACATATAAGATACAGTTCCATCGACTATACGAAACACGCACATACACGTACATCTTTTCTCTCATTTATAACGCAAATTAAAGCGGAAATTGCGCGTAAAGAACGAAACGCACAACATTGCCATTACATCAATAACGACGTGTGTCCTCGTTTTATATGCCCCGAGGTAGATCGATGTAATATGAAAATTGGGTGCAATCCGAATAATAAATAATAATTTTCCATTTAGCAAATGAAAAGAACAATTTGAAGCGTGTCGCGTGGAAAATCAGCGCGTCTCTTATTCCAGCCAACATGGAATTTGGATCTACGATTCCGTATTTTCATCTCTAATTTCCAGCAAAATTTAATCTGGTTCTGGTGACACACGACGGAAACTTTCGGAAAGATGAGCCCAGATTGTAAGTCATACATGAAGCAAGTTTGTGTAAAACAAACGCGGCCGTTAAGATTAAGTTTGCCAGGAACAATGATTTTCGACGTAGTCAAATAGCTGGAACAATTCGTCAAATAAGTCTGCCGCTATAAGTCGTGCACGCTACAACAGAATCCGTGAGAAGTATCGCGATAACGGCCGGAAGTGGGATACCAAATACTTTCTTTCGGGGTTTCGTGCGAGCGTGAACAAGCGCGTGCGCACGTGCAACGATCGCTTCCGTAGTAAGCATAGGCTAAGTATAGCCGGTTAGCCACGGGCATTGTTATTGCTTGCACAGCGGGAGCGTTCGCTCGCGATCCCTGTTTATGAAGGGTCCGCGCTGCTTGCCCGAGTTATGGTCTCAGGTGCGTCCGAATATTACAACTTGGATCGGTCAATCAACAAATGACCAACATCCTAAATATAGGTCGGACGTTTATTCAAAACGCGTATATAGAATTGTAAGAAATTCCGAACTCGATTAATCCTTCCGTTTATAGGGTACGAACGTTTATATCCATCGAATAAAACATCCTCGTAAATAGGTAAACGTAAACAGGTATCGTCAGCCATTGCTGGAAGAATATCTAAAACAACCTATTATCTTTACGTATACCTTATTTATAACGACAAACATCGTTATACCTGTTAAAAAGCTAAAAGATTTAATCACCTTGCGTTAGATTTAATCAACGACGTCAATCCCTTGTATTTTCGAACAGCTCGAGTTTCACGAATAAACTACAGCGAAGTATCTTCCCCCGACGGAACAGCATAAAAATGTCAAAAATTTCGAAACGGTCCACGTCGATGGACACTCACCGGAACGCTCGAAGCAATTGAAGAGAATTTTTTTTCGTGTTTGGTCAGCCCTGTGAGCGTGTGCTCGGACGTATGCCCGTAGCGACGCAAAAATGCGTCCGTATATACCCGTATATGCGTCTGCTGCCTCTTCATAAAGTCATAACTCAGCCAAGCCCCCGGCACATCTCTCGGCATAACATTTAAAACGATTTCCGCTGGCAGCAGTGCCAAGACCGGAGCTGCGTTGTTTCGGGGATAGATTAACGAAACATAACGCCAGTACTCGCTACGGACTTCCAAGGGGTAGCTTGGATAATGGGAAGGGGCGTGTTGGCACTGCTCTGGCAGTTAAGCAGTGTTCAGTGCCGGTACTCGTAGTCTTCAGCCCCTACGGTTACGATCGATGGAAATTTTTAAGAGAGCTATAGTCTATTTGCTTCGAAAATATGCAACAAGGTAGATGATTTCATTCGAGGTTAGGTTTGTCAGTGAGATTTGCCAGTGAGATTTGTCACACGTAAACCGGCCAGTGATATCGATTAAAAGCCACATATGCCGATAAAGTAAGACTTTAATTAGCAGTCGCGAGGATTAAACGGTACGAAATTCATATAAAACTGGAATAAGAATCCGATGCTTGGTGACATTTCGATAAACCACAGAGACAATCGTTCCCCTCTTATGGGTTATTTATACTGTTGATCGTTTTCAAGTTGTAGAAGGTTTCTTCGCGCCGAAAGAACGAGTCAACGGATTGATTCGATAGAATTCTTGTGCGATCGCTGTTTCTCACGGATCGCTGCTTGCGGGGGAGTCCCGACATTCAAAGTAACGCGTACGTACGTATATACACGTTGGCACATAATATCGTTATACGCAGCATGAAAGGCAGACGCGACTAGTTACGCGTTTTCTGGGACTAACCGTGAAAAGAGGAACGCAAAATTCTCATATTTGTCGGGGATACGAATGCGTATAGCCAGCCCTGGCATTTGTAGAAGGCGCACGGAAAGTCTGATGATACATCGTGGATTCTGCGAGTTGCGCCCTCTGGTCCCCCGCTCTCCTTTCGACTCTTACCATCGGCCCTCCATTCCCTTCCTAACTACCCTTTCGGCGTTAAGAGATTAACTTGTCACGCCGGGCCATTTTAATATTCCGGATCGCGGGGTGAATCGCTGGAATTTGCCTGGAAAACGGCATACGGCTCCGCCAGCGATAAGTATCTGTTAACGTCACTGCAGCTTTGCCCGCCCCCTTTTTTTCTGCGTGAAACTGTACCGAATAAAAATTACGGCAGTTCATTTTCGCGCGCGTTCGATGGCTATTCGATGAAGCGTCGCAAGAAACCGAGACAGACAATTTTTTATTTTCCAAGTTCACCGTTGTTTCGAACGGTCAAAACGGCCTTTAGTTTACAAACGAATTTCACGATCAATTTTTACCGAGCAACTTTCATACATATGTTCGCGAGTATGCGAGTATTTCGAGAAACGCGGACACTCGTAAGGAAACATTTAGATAAGGCAATCACGGGTTGACGTAACCCACGTACCATACAGTAAGTCGGTTCACCGGTACGCGAGAAAACCGAAAGGAGGTAAATTGTGTTCTAAATGTGTAAATACTTACCCCTGGTAAAGTCCGCTTCTCATGCAGAGCGTTCTGGGCACTGATTGCGCTGTCACGACTATAGTAGGTGAGAAATGCACAGCCTGAAACAGAGTAGAAAACAGCAACAGTTAATCAAAACTGGGACAAGATTTTACCAGATTGCTGGGAAATAAATGGTCGATAATTATTCGCATTCTTAAATCGTTATAATTCGTATACACTTTATTTCTCATCACTTTTTAAATTAAAAGCATCAACCGTAATTTACGCAATGATGCGCTAGTCGATCGTTTCTTTCCCACCTTACTATTCACAGTAATTTTCGTTCAATTCGTTAATTTCTCTTCAAAGGCCGAGAATCGAAACAAAAAGTAAGCGTGCACGGGAAACGTTCGTGTGAATTCCAGTAAGAAACGCAGATGGAAAAATATCGTAACGTTAATCGCAATCGCGGCGAACAAGAATTACGTATTTACAAGTTCTGTGGGAAATGAAATCTATATGGCAGGTTTATCTGGAAGGTGATAAAGTGCACCCTTGGCGTCAACCTTTCGCATGCGTTCACCATCCGCCCAACATTTACGTGACGCGAGTCAATGCGTCACAGTAATTAGATATAAGCGATTGAAACTTTTCGCTGCATAATTACTGGCGCGGCCACATTAAGAAAACTTCTGCGTTATAATTTTTTCAACGCGTCGTAGGCAACGTGCGACAAGGAAAGGGGTGGCAGGGCGTCACAGAAACGTTCGCCGGAAATGTCCGTACATCACGCAGTTGCGGAGTCGACTGAATTCTTCGAACTTTTTGGTTCGTCGTACAGGAATGAACGTGACGTTTCCATGGGGAAACTTGTTGGATAACCCTCCCGAAGATCGTTTCCTGCTAAATTCGCGAACAACGTTTCACACACGACGGTTGTCGAATCTTGACGACGATCTATCAAGAATCAAAACGCATTATCGATCGATAATCCTGATATTATATTAGTTAGGTCGACTGTTATATTATGCTGACGTATCGCTCATCTGTCTTTTCGTAATGCTATCAACATTGTTACGTAAGAATCCCCGTGTAGTAACACGAACTGCCCTCTACACTCGAGCAAATTTCTCGCTAGCGAGAACAAGTTGTTGCCTCACAATTGTGATATAAATAATAGCGTTATAAAGGCGTGATAAGTAACTTTAAGATATATATGACACAATATAACGGGATTTTCCGATCGGATGAGGTTAACGAATCGATTAGAAAAAAATTCGAATTCGTCGAAAAGGACAACGCGTTTTAATCGAATCGTTTATTCGCGCACCGTCTTGGAAATCTCCCGGAGCAGCGGAAGTATCATCGGCATTCTCGCCGTCGTAAAATTAATTTTCCAAAACGACTCGAACCAGTTTAAGAACCGACGCCGGTATAGCGGGTTAAAACGATGGTAATTAACCCTAGAATTGGACGGTGGCTGAACCAGACCATTATCGGCTATCGCACTGTCGAGCAAACCTCCTAGAACCGCCTTCCTATCGGTCTGAGGATTTATTCAAAGGGCCTGTTCGCCCTATCTGATCGCCATTTGACTATCTCAACACACCGAGATGGATGTAAGCAAGCACGCGCGCTGCGAGACTCGTGGACAGAACTCGGTCTAAGATCACTTACTATTTACGACACGACATTATCGTGACTGCCCGATAGCCTTGATCTGTCTATAATCACGACTGCCACGGATACGGAATCCATTAACTATTCGTTTTACAGATAATCAGGATAGCTTCGCATACATAGAAACATGCATCCCTTCGTCGTTGGATTCCGACTGGATTTCTCCGAAACTTCTCCACCGTTCTTTTCATTTTACGCTTCGATGGACTTTGCGATTAATTTTGTGAAAGGAACAATAAATCAATTCTGGAACATATTGTCGAAGTAGATATTTATGTGCGGTCCCTCACAGTACATCTACCAAAAAGGCATCAACGCCTTCGCCACACTCCGTGGTCAGATCCTTACTTATTTCCAAGCAAAACTGCACATATGTGAAAATTTCATGCATCACGTGTAAACGATCTTACGTGTCATAAACACGAGATTCGTACAAACCAGGAGCTATATAGGCAAAACATGAAAACTGCTAAAAAATAAAGTGCACTCATAAATAGCAACATCTGTAGATTTTACAACTTTATCGTGACGCTCTTGTTTCCTAACAATCAAAATTTCATACTTTTGGGCAAGAACTAAAAATGATTTCGTTCGCACTCATGCCACAAGAAACAATAAAACGTAATAGAGAAATTAATTATTCCTTCGTTCCTGGTCTATTCTTTAAATGAAATATTGAATATTGAATAAATAGATGGCAATTAAATATGCAAAAATCTACCCGCAGCACCGATTTCGATGATTTTTTAACATGTTGCGAATCTCAACATTTTGAACAATTTTTGCCTATACGTATAACCGTCGGCCGACCGTAGCTTCCAGGATATCTGCGGAAGAACTGTCCGCAGTGTCGGTATCTTTTATAGGTTTGGATTAGATGTTGTCATTTTGTTCTCGTGGAACGGCCAACAACCAACCAACGCTAACGCATACGTCGTCGCGGATGCACAATTATAGGCAGAATTCACTACTGTGATACCGGACACGTGCAGTGGACAGTCGCAGCGAATATATAACTGCGACGGAAACTAAGGCCGTCCGACAGTTATGTGCGTAGGTAAAAGCTGTTCAAAACGTTGAATTTTATAACATATTGAAAAATCACAGGAATCGCCATTCGAAATAAATTTCTAAATAATTATCTAAAAAGATTATGCAAGATTATATCTCGAAAGGGTAAATATCACATTTATATCGGTATGTGAATGTTTCAACGATTTAGCTGTACCGATACTGTTGTAATAACTCAAGGTAAATTATAGCTATTCAGATATTAAGTTAAAGTACCGTGACTCTATTTCACGTTCACTCAAGTAACATTCTCTGCAGATCGGTATTGCAAGTTGTGCTTTCGACGGTATACCTTCGTGTCATAAAATCTCTTCTACCGACAGATTTATCAGCGTTGTTTCGTAACAAACAAACAAGCCTGCTGGCAGTTTGTGCACGATTGCTCGTCACATCGTTCGAGCATGCAAAATTCAAATCGGTCGTCGGTGTTGTCGTTTCACCGAGCCGTGCCGCGAAGCTCGAGACGTTTTAATCTCACGGAGACTCGGAGGATGCAATTTCGTCGCGATAGCAGGTGGAGTCGCTGCGGCAACAGTTTCTTAGCGGGGAATTACGTCGTCGCGTCGCGTCGCTTTGGAAACGAGAGCAACAGTGAGAGGCATACACAGAGCGGGAAAGAGAAGGCGGGAAATACCGTGAAAGTAAGGAAAAATGACGCAATAAGAAAGACGAAGGTGTACAGTTGCCACGGTGCTGTAATTTTTCATGTAACGCGACACGTTGTACGCGCATCGAGATCCCCCTTAGTTATCCGAAGGTGTTGCGAAACGGTGGTATTCGCGCGTAGGGCGTCTAACCTAGCCCGCATAAAAGCTCCGGCGAAGGGTGGAACGGAAAAGGGGAAACGCGTTAAAGAAGAACGAAACTGGTCGTCGTGTTGGCGATGAATCCGAAAGTTTGCAAGGGGTCGTCGCCGGCGGTGGTCACGCCAAGTATTCGCTGTCAGATATACGCTAGCCCGACTTCACCATCCCTTACCCCTGCTGCCCCGTATCGTCCTGGCAAATGGGAATAGACCGAAATATTTATAAACATCGCCGGTGCTTATCTTAATTGCATTGGGACAGGTTGCATGACACTCTTATTCTCCGCGGCTAATATCCACCGGGAATAGAAAAGTTCGTGAGCCATACGCCCTGCGGGGCTTCAAGGCGAATTAGCTTCCGTGGCGTATCAAGAACAAGGGCGACCTTTCTTCCTACCTCTCGCGCGCGCTTTCCTGAGCTTCCGCCCCGTCTTCCGTCCGAATTAAATCTATAGATAACGCCTACAGCCATACACGAATTGCCAGACTGCGAGACAGAAGCTAAATCTACTTTTCCGAAATTTGCATTTACTGGATATTTGCTTTCTCTCGCGAGGTACATCATTTCGCGGCCAGTTTCATCCGAATGGTAATTAGATTCGATGCTGATGTTCGCCAGCTAATTTCCAATTTCCAATCCGTGACAACAAAGAGAAAAAAATCGGCCCCGTTTCGATGACACACTTTATATTCGCTTAATTTTCATATCGCAGTGTATTCGTCTATTTGGCACTACTTTTTTGGCTTCCTTCAAATACATTTGGATTCGAAAGCCCGGTATGCAAGTGCCAACTTCCATCCTTGCCAACGTTGTTCCTACGAGCATACCGAAGAATCAGGTTGAAACGCAAACTGTATTGCTTAGTTCTTCCAAGTTCCGTTACGAATACATCGGATCATTGCAAAAACAATAGACAATACGTACTCGTTGTTCGAGACGACCATTAAATAGCCATTCGAGATGTCGATACGTTTCTTTCATTAAGGTTTAAACAATTAGTTCGATTAGATTTAAACGAGAGATTCGTTCCCTCTCGACAGACGCATTTCACAGATTCGTCTTTATTTTTGCGCTCGATTCTATTTTATTTATATTCGTGAGTGGAGAAACGAAGCGTAGAACGTTGCGTGCTGCTTGAATTTCGTGCACGATTCTTTTTTTTATTCACGCACGTTCAAACGTCCCCAAGAAATTCATCGAGGAAATTACTCGATTGGTTCGGATCGCAATTGCTTTCTGAATTTCTGAAGCCTCTGGGCAATGCTTATCGCTGGAAAAGATCGTCCTATCGATCACAATGATCCCCAGTTTCGATATTCGCGACGAAAAAAAGATCGAGAAATCGTCGTGCTAATTTCAGTTCATTTAGTCTCCGTTCTTCTTATCTCGTCGCGCTACTATTTCGAAAATTTATAATATTCTCCTGGAATTATTTAAGCGCCAGACAGGAAGAAGAATGCTAGGTATAGCACAACGAGACGTTTAAACGAAGAGAATAAGACAAGAGAAAACGAGAACTAGAACGAGAATATGAAAGGCACGTGTTATCTTCCAAGATGTCACAAAAGTCAGGTATTCTGCAACGCACGGGCAAGATATATTCGTTAGAGGCTATTCAAGAATAATGTCGCGTTTTTATCGTCTCTGCACCGTGGGCCGAGAGTAAAATTATCGCAAGAATACACGATATATGACCATCGACGAAACAATCGCGATCACCCTCCAACTACTTCATTTTCTTCTCGCTCTTAATAAGAAACGCTCTCGAAGAAAGAAATTAAGTGTATCGCGCTAGCACGCGTTTGCAATTACGACAAGGTTTACGATTAGTTTGACAATAACGCAGTTTCGAGCAATCGCAGGTCATCAACGTTCGAAGATCGAAGGAAAACTAGAAACAACGTCACGAGACAGCTTTATCGAGAAAACGAAGTTCTAAGACTTTAAACAATTAGAACGGAAATGATTAACGAATTTTCAAAAATATTAGAATTATTTAATATTCTAATTAAATTCGAGATATTATTGGAAAAAAACAACATCTATTATCATCACGTCCATTTACACTGTAATTATCCGCCATTAACTAATCGTAAGAATCGAATAATTTAACGCGTCCGACTGATGAATCGTTATCGAAAATACAGACACTACCTACGTTGCAACATTGTAAATTCAGCGATTCAATTATTCCGTTGATTCTCTGTATAGCATGACAGGTTATTGCGTGCTAGTGGCAAAAAGCAATGTCCTATATTACGCAGTCGGTATACCTCGGCTATCCCCGATGGTACTTAATTCTCGCTATGCGAATCTAATTAATTCAATTGGGATTAATTATCCTCTACTACGAACGGACTCGCACCGATGTTCCTCATGGCCTCAACGTGGCAGACCAATTTGTAGAACGGCTGCCTGACGGTCGCGAGGTACGTATTTCGCTGGTATTACGCTGATTCGCAATCGTTCACAGACGAGTCGATTAAAACGACGCGGAACATGCCTGTGCAAAACGAGTTATTGTTGTTCCGGTCGCGCCGGTGTCATGGAGATCCGCCCAGATATCATATGTTAACACACCTATATGCATACGCGATTCGTTCGCATAGGTGAACGATTTGACGCGAACATTAAACTCCGAACGACCGACGGTTCGCGTCTAGACACCTCTAACGCTCTTAAATATTTAATCGTAAAACTGTCGTAAAGCTGGTGTGAATTAGCGACGCCACGTCGTCTCCGTGCCAATCGAATAAAGAACCGACTGGCAACTTCGGACCCAAGTAAATTCATCTTTACGATAATTGGAGCTGGTATCGGTACTCGGGAAACGGTGAAACAATGTAAACATCGCAGGATAATCGAGCGCGTGTTTCGCGTAACGCGAATGCTCTCGAGACAGAGTTAGCGAGCTTGAAAGCCACGAGACCACGAAGATCATCCAGCTACGCAGCTTTCGTCTATAAACTTACCGATGTGTATCGATCACGAACGAAAGGCTAAACAGGCACATACGATACGGATGGACAAATAGACAAAAAGAGGAACGATAGGAAGAGACGTGTGGAATATGGACGAAAGTTGATGGCGTCTGACGACCGTCCGACGTCGACAAGGGTGAGGCGAGGTGGTTAAAGGGGATTCAAGAGTAGAAGAGCGTTTTATTTGCGAGGCAATGCGACGGCTAATACACCAGTCACTGGACAGCGTCCAAGTCATAAAATGGATTTTATGACGCCGATCGATACAACGAGATCTCTCTTTCCCTCTCTTCGACGTCGTTGTCCTATCTCCGTTCCTCTCTCCCTTTCAATGGACAACTGCCGACGCCTATGTCTGCTGCCTATACCCCTCGAGAGACCACCACTCCTCCAGTCTACTTCGTTCCGGCAAACTCAGGGTAAACCGAAGACGGAATATAATTCGTTTGTGCGTCGCATGTATTCATTAATGAAAAAGTTTTCCATTCCTTTCTTACCACCTTTTTCCTTTCGCTCCTTTATTCGTCTCCTACAAACCACTCGTATTTCTCCCATTCCCAGACGTTTACACGTCCCTCTCTACATAGATGTTGATCTACCGACGCTCCCCGCATCTCAAACTCGTAAAAGTTGAAAGACACGCGTTACGATATACCGTTATAAAGGATGCCTCTGACGTATCAGCGACCCACGAGTCGTACTTCTAAGTTTCGTATTAGCGATACTACGTTTAGCACTCGATACGCGTATTAACGTATCTTTGGGCTTTGATGCTAAACTACTTACGCGTATTTGTACAATTACATATTGTATTACATATTGGCGACGACCACGTGTTAAAGGCCGTCGCGTTGGCGTCATTTAACTTGGCGCTACCAACACTATTATACTATATTAATTGTTATTAATTTGACTAATTAATTACTATTATTATTAATTATCTCTATAATTATCTGGACAATATTCTCAGACAATTTATGGCAGGCACTTTGGCCGCGAAATCTGGCCAGCGAGCAAACGCGATCGCTTAGAATGAGAAAGAAACGACAAGCGATACAGCGTCGCCTTCAAAAATAGGATTACCGCTTGTAGAAGAGGTGAACGAGAAGACAGGGATACCTTCGGCAATAGCATGGTATCAACTTTGAAAATAAATGCATGCCCGAATGAAATTCGGCCGTGTAGTGCTTTGCACTCTGAGATAAACATTTCTAAGATGCACTTCCCATCCTTGAGAACGATCAATTTTCCGAGAACGCTTTTTCCATTAACTCCATTTAACAAATGAAATTTCCGAATTGAGGAAACAATTGTAACGTTCAGATACGATATTGTTTATTTAACTCGTTTATTTGACTCTCCCAATTATCTTAACAAGATTCGAACGGGTTGCTGGCAGAGGCGAATATCGCAAAGAGGACGAAGAAGAGAAAGTTTCTGAGCCAACGGCTAGAGGAAGGGCGATTCCCGCGAACCGAAACGGTGTTGAGCGAGCGGTAGGCAGCCAGGGAATTAGAATTTTACGGTTTCCCTAATGAATTGAAACGAAATGAGGCTACGATAGACCTATTCGCCGCACCTACACATTAGACCCTGCAGCGTCTTAGCACTGCCACGCCACTGCGTCGTGCGCCGCCACGGCATCTCGACGGCTCGTTTCGCGGGATTCGCGCAGACAAGGAATTTGCATCTCGGCTGAAAATTGAAATGCCTCGCTACAATGGACAGGGAAGAGTGTCCTGCGGAATGGTCTTTATAATAGAACGCAGGTAATATAGCCGAGTCGGAACGAGAAACGTTCTCAGGCGATAGCGTCCGGCACACCTATACATATATATACACACATGCAAGCTGACATGCCGCACAGACTCGCCTCACTATCTGGGAAAAAACGCTCGGATGCGGATATACAGGTTGAAGCGACAATTATTTCTATAAAAGGAATTGTATACCGTTTTGTTAGGTAACAATGAAAGGTAGATTTTGTTGGATAACTTTTTCTCCTACGCTTCTTTGATCACCAGTAATCATATTTAAACTTGAGCGATTCTCGCTACCATCGTAACGGCTGAATGTGGAAATTACTGTAAATGCTCGATGATGACAGAAACGATGTAACGTCGCTATTCTAGAAAATTGCGATGATACAATGTAGAATTCAACCATATTTCCTTTGGGCACTTTCGAAACATCCTATGTAACACGAATAAACGCGGCATTCGATTATTTAGGACTTTATAATCCTTGGATCTCATACGAGTACGATATGAGAAAGCTGGAACGTTAGATCAGCTCCTTATATCATTAGCTCGTTGCCTCTGGCTTGGATAATTACCGCACCACCCTGTATAACCATAACCCAACGTAGCAGCATCCAACGAGCAGCGTTTACTCTCGACGTTGACATCTTCTCCGCGCAGATTTGCGCGATCTTTCGTTCACATAGATGCATCCAGCGTAGATACGTTTACGAAAAGAGGAGCGATATGCTTGCAAAACGTGCAAGCGAGAAACTATGTGTTAGCGTGGACGCGTTCGTGAACGTGTTTCAGCCGCGCATCGACAGTACCGTCGTTGTTGCGCAGAGGAAATTGAAATATGCAAATAACCGCAACCCCGACGCCACCTAGCTAGCAGCTCCGCAAAAGGTTGATGTTTCATCCTCAAAGTATCGGCATTTATCGTCAATGTCGAATATCGCGCGCCTTGTTTCAGTGAGATTGCTGCTTTTTGAATATCGATGTCTGGAAGATTCTGCGTACGTATCACGTATTCACCCGTGTATCACGAGTAAATCGACCGTTTATCGGTAACGGGATTTTTAGAGGAGAATTTATACAAGAGTAGTATCGTAAATGAAATTGTACGGCTTTTAACGGACAGTATAGTATAGTAGATATATACCATAAACGACAAAATTGCACGCACCGTTCTCTTATATCATGTACTACGAAGTCAAACAACGTCAATTTTTTCCACAAGATTTCATATATTATCCTATTTTATCTTATCCTATTTTTCCCATCGAAATCGTCATTTGTTCGCCGCGTGATATAAAATGTCACCGCCTTACACACGCTTTGAATGTTACCTTGAATAATGCCACCGCGAGAAAGAGTCGATGCAATCCTTTTCTCGAATGGTGTCAAAAAGGATTAAGGTTCTCGCGGGGAAGAAGAAAAAGAAGAAGAAGAGGAAGAAGCTTCGTCTCTTCCGAGGTCACGAAATCCCGGTCCATAAGGCCGTCGAGAGCGCATAAGTAAAGTGGTCGCATGGTACGGAACGATGAACCCACTTCGTGGTATTCTGCCCCATCGACCTTTGCAACGCGGCCAACTGCTCGGGAAGCTAGAAGCGAAACGTAAGGCAGTAGCTAAGAGTTTAAAGACGGCCAATGACGCACACTGTACTATGAAACTGGCTGTAGCGTCTGAAGTTATTCGTGCATATCGATGAAGCTTTCCACTAAGAAAGAAAAGTGAAATCGGTTCGATAAGAATAAAGAAGGCGAAGGTAAAGAACGTGTATCTCGAATATCGAGAGAAGAAACATAGAGGAAGTTGTTTCTTCTATTAATGACGAAATGCCACTGGACGTTTTATTAGCTTAAATAAAATAAAAAAGCATTTTCATAAAAGAACCAAATTATTCTCTCTGACTGCTGATACGGAACGAAATAAATTTAAGCGCCTATTCGCGATATCGGGTAATCTACGATTAATATAAAGCTAAGAAAGAAGATAATACGGAATTGCTTCTTACAAAGTTTCTCTATTAATTCGATGCACGTTGAATGCCGTTTCTCTTGATAAATCAAGACCAAGGGAATAATTGGAACGAACCAAGTTATTTGTGTCAACATCCGGCATACGTAATAAATCTTATTTGTAATACCCGGCTTACATCCCTTAATACAATAACAAATCCATTTTCATAAATAATTAGATAAGATTTTGTTCGTTTCTTTTCTTCTTATCGCACCCGCTCCGTTCTCTTCCATGCGGTTACTCTTCGAAAAGCACGATGCTAAAGTCAAGTGCATTATTGAAAGATAATGTTCAGCCTGCTATGCAAGATCTATCGAGTCTCTACGATTTAACTTAACTACATACACACATATATATAATTAATATGTAATAACTAATAAAATTAATGTATATGTATATTTAAAGTCTAGTGCAGGATTTTTAATGTCACCGGAAGGAGAAACATAAAAATAGCCGAGTCATGCAGTTATTAACATTCCGTAAGGACCAAACTGACGGGGTCTTTTCCTCTTTCTCGTTTTCCCACTTTCTTTTTTTCTCCGTCATCCTTTATTCTTTTTCCTTATGCAGATCCTTTCAACTTTTGCTTGTTCCCTTTCTCTCTCTCTCTCTCTCTCTCTCTCTCTTTCTCTCTCTATCTCTTGTTGTCTCTTCTTTTGGCTGTTTTTCATCGCCTTTTCTTACGTCGACCAAATTAAATATCGTGCCTGGGAAATCCTGAAGGAGGCTTCCTCGGATATTCAGAAGCATCCTGGACGCATGGTCGCGTTCAATTTCAGTGGTAGCCGTACCGCGGCATGAGAAGAGAGAAGGAAGGATAGAGAAAACAAGATCGACCAACGGAAGCGTTAAGCAAGAAGGAAGTTCGATCGGACGGTACGGATTCGAGCGTAACATCGACCGAAGGATAAAGCGTCGAACAGGTGCCGCGCATCTTTTTCGAGCGGTACGCGAGATCGTCGTTTTCTTTTCGCGTTTCCGAAACTTTTCAATCCAGGTCTCAAATTGCATTTATTAATTTTAATAGCCCTACCCGTTATACAATATTACGCAAGAAAGCATGTATCCTTAAAGCTAGATACCTGGCTTATATAATATATTCAACCCTTCCCTACATACGAGCTCTGCCTATGTACAGACATAAATATGTATTTAGCCCGGATTAAATTATTTGCAGGAAGATGAAACGGGTCCGACCCGCATAGCTTCATTTCCCCAGACATCTTGGTTGCGCCTACCGCGTGTCGATGGAAATGCGCCTTACAGGCAACTGCAACCCATTCGTCTCCACCGGTAGAGTTTAGATCGGCTGCCAAGTTAATTCTCTCACGGGGTACCTACTTAATTTATCTAAATTGCCATGTCAATCAATTCTAAATGAATAACACGCGAGATTTTGCAAGGCATTTAACGCAAGAAAATTAATGTCAACTGGCATATTCGAGAAACGTTGGTATCACCAAAATGTTTCCAACTGTTTTCCGTAGTCGATCGAAATTAGACGCGAGAGTTATTTTGTATCGAATGATGGAATCGTACTAAACGGTAAAAAGTAAAATTCCTTGCAAACATTACTAAATCTGCGCTCGGCTTCTAGATAAGATTATTATCGTAACTTTCCAAAATGTATCGTTACGTGTGTTACAAGCAAAGAATTCTCTCCTTCCGATTTGTCTTCTGTCTCGTTATTTGGAAAATGTAAATGTTACGAATGACGCGTGGACCGTGGATTGCAGCTTAACGATCGTCTTGTGCAGTGAATTTGTGGAGTGAATTTTTGTATAACGAGGGGTCAAGGATTGCGTTGCGATAATGGCGAACGTGAAACAAACGGTCGAAAGCGCAATAAGGTCTGCTGTCATTTATTCGTTGTTATACTGAACCGGTTGATGGCTTAATATTTCACGGCGGCAAACTGTGGTACCAGCGTGAATTCTGCCGCTTTAATGACTACCGCAGCATTTAATTGTGACATTTAATAATTCACGATGGTCAGAACTAGCGTGCACTGTGTATATCGTGACGCTCTGCTGTAGGTTCGAAAGCCCAAAGGTTTGCTTCCAAAGGGACCGTTACAATGCTTCATACTACAGTGACCATCCTTGTTCATTTCCATCCTTTGTCCTGCCATCTCTTCGTCTCCCTTCCGCCGCTCAATTTCTCCTTGTTCCACGTAACCCCTGGTCTTTCTGTTCTTAACTAGGGTCACGTTAATTCATTCTCAACATAACCCGCACAGACTACCGTGTAGCCTATCCTTCTTCGCCCATGAGGTATCTCGTTTCCAGAAGGATGCGTACGAATTTGGCACACGTTTCTCCGATTTGCATCTGTATGAATAGGCGCGGATTACGGGATTGGAATAAATTTGGCCGGCTAAGTGAGCTCTGCAATTTATACCGGCTCACGAACGACGGTCGTGTACATAGTATACTCGGGCTCCGCTACGTTCGCAAAATCGCCACTTTCGCTTTATTTTCAATAATCGAATATTCTCAAAAATGTGAAAACCATTATAGATCTACGACCTATCTTCAATTATATCTTCTAAGCATGGATCGGAACAGCGAAGATCAAACTTTCAAATTATCGTCTCGAATACAAATTGTTCTTGAAAAATCGAAAAAAATAAGTCGACCGACCATCTCGAGACGATTTCCGCTCGACCTATCACACACGCTGGCCCCTATAGGGTTCAACGTGAATCGCTTATGAGAGGACATCGTTTCGGGTTTTGGATACGTCCCGGCGCAACTACAATCCACCGTGGCTGAACGAGAACTTATTACGATCTGTCATTTTGTCCCTTCGCCGCTCGTAACAAGCATCTTTTACGACATCGCGTAAAAGGAGAAGAACGATGGCGCGGCGCCATAGACGTTGATTGTCGTGGGACGCGTTCTTTCCACTTTCCACTTTCCACTTTCCACTTTCCCACTTTCCACTTTCCACTTTCCACTTTCTCTTTCCTTTTCTCTCTCGTTTTCCAGTCGGTCTACCTGTCCACGTCGTATTTTCCTTCCACGTCGCTTCTTTTACCACGCGTTCCATGATCTCACTTTCCGCAGACTGGTAGTATCTGGAGAAAGGAATGGCGGTGTACTCCCCAGACGAAGGAAAACTGTCGTCGTGAAACGGCCTCGCGCCATGCTACAGCGGCAGAAAGACGTTGTTAGGGCTATTGCTCTCTGTCCGAATGAAGAACCGCTCATATTTACAAGCGACGCCAGCAAATGGTCGGTGAGAAAGCGAACAAGAAGGGAAAAAAGAAAGCAGGGATGGAAGGAACAGACCCGTCAAATCGCCCCGCGGGACGAGCCAACGATTCGCTTCTCTCTATCCGTTCCTTGATCTAAGCCATTTTTATTCTCACCCTCACCGGTCCAGAGACTCTGTGCCTTTCCCTCGCAATTCACTCGCGTCTTCTCGTCGATCGTTTCTCGTTCGTCATACCATTTGCAGCTGTGAAGAAAACGTTTCGACGAAATGGAAACGGGGATCGCCGATACAATGCCGCGCGGGTAGACAACGAGATCAGCTTGGCAAATTGTTTGCGTTTCGTGAGACGTTGTAGAAGCGATATTTTACGTTATCCTTTGATTCTGTGTTTTCTTTCGTCATTCGTCGACGCGATAATGTGAAAGACGCGTTCGATATTTTACCATTTTGCGTGGAAACGCGCAATCGACCTTCTATATTATACGTATATAGAAACAAACGTACAGGCATTTATATCGATTTAATTTATCGGTACGTCTGGCGCTTTTATAAATTCCTTTTTCTAGAAATCTTGTATCAGTGGTACACATTTCGCGAGCAACGATAAAGCGCCGGTTCACGAATACAAGCCATTCGGGATAGAGGAAATTTCATACTTTTTGAATCGAATTCCATAATACTAACATCTCGATGGTTCAAATTCCTCTTGTATGTACATTATACATTATATACGGACGAGTATTTTACTCGTGTGTGGTCTATTCGAGGACTACAGAGCGAATTCGTTGAAAGAAAAGTTTGGCGAACAGTGGTCCGACAGAACTAGCGTCGAGGTGCAAGTAGTTAGAAAGTGTTAGGAGCAGAGTGTGAAAACCGGAGAAACCGTGCTCTGAGCAAACACTTTTGAAAAGCCTGTGCAAACGGAACACCACGAACCACTGAAAAACAGTGTTCACAAAATTGAAATGTAACTGCCCCTACGAGTTGTCGAGCAACACAGAACGTTCGGTACATCTTAATACGAGCAGGAGGAAGGTAATTACCAAAGAACAAGTGCAATAAGTATAATCTATGTATGTATTTACTACTGGTTGGATATGTCGATATTTGAAGAAAGGTCAATATAATTGTTAGAATTATGCTTATTGCTCAACTAGTCGAACGTGAATGCAATTGAAGGTAATACCTCTTGGTCTGTTTATCGACAAGGGAAAGAATAAGTAAAGAAAAACGTAGTAGCCCCACCGTAAGCAAACGGTGAACAATTATTCCGACTCTTACACTTACTCTCTTTATATCCACCTTAAGGTAGAATTGTGCTATAATATCGTTTTCCACTATTGGGATCTCTTATTTGATTCATCGAAAGCGACCTGCACTTTGGCCAAGTTGAATGCTGAGAGAGAGAGAGAGAGAGAGAGAATACTCTCGTATTTCTTGGCAATTCGAACGAATAACTTTTCTTTGATCTTAAATACATTTCAAACTTACCCAATTTATTAGAGATTAGAGATGCGTGCTTTAATCAGATATCGACAACGAACACGATCGTTTCTATTTCGACCTATAAAAATGGCAATTTTACATCGCACGACTCAATATTAACTTAATAACTCGGACAGTAAGAAATATTTCTGAATATTATTAAGAAAATGACTACGACCTATCCGTAAATTTGCTGGCCATAAATCCGTGTAAAATGCAACGGATGGACAGTGTGATCGTTGCGAAATAATGGGGCTACTCACACCATGTGGCATTTTGTCCTTTCTCTTCGCTTCTCGCCAAACTCACTGTTCCACCAGACTCGAAGCGTGTTCACGCGGATATTTTTATGGATCCATCGATGTATGAACACATGCAATCGCTCGCGTTTATTGTTTTTGTCGGCCCGTTCCCGACGTCCGTCGAATTTGCATATTTTGTACCGTGCCGACTGTCCGATCTATTGTGTCCAACCGACTGCCGAATTGCTTCACATCGAGCATAAGCTCGCACTTTTGCATGACAATGAAAACACCATTGATGTCGAGCATGTTCGACTCGTAACGCGGTTAAAAGTTTGCAGACAGATTACAAGAAGTGCATTTTGTTAACCTATTATACTTTACACAACGAAGCGTAACCAATCGTAATAATTACAATTCATAACACGAGTTACATTGTCCGTGGAAACAAAAACACAAACGAAAATTAATTTTAGTGATCGATTTTATAACGCAATCGATCAAAGCTAGAATATATTTAATAGCGGAGATTCGAAGCAAACTGAGTTTACAATTTTGTCGACCCTCGCGCTTGCTCGAAATAGCGAAGAATCGTAAAATTTATGAACGAGACACGCACAAATGTTTTCGATTAAAATAAGACTATGATTTTTATTAACGCCACTGCAGGCAGGTCAAAAGCGCGTGAATTATCCGTCGCGCTTCGCTTTCGCCATTACGATGATGCATAGTTAGACGCATAAAAAATGTGAACGAGAGCCATGTCGGATAGGCGATATCGTGAAAAATGAGACTTTCGGGATTGCAACATGTACGAACGAACAAATAGTTCGATGGATCAAGTTTTAATGACCGGAACAACCAAGCGGCGACGCCGCTATCGAGCCATTGACAAACCACTGCGGGCTTCTACTGCTAAAATGAATCACGCTGTTATTTGCGAACGCATAACATTAAACCGCCGATATACGTGCTGGCAATATTGTTACCATGATAACAATAAGTTTAGGAGCAGAAAATACGACCGACGTCTCCCCGATCTACGTTCAAATGTAAAAGTACATTTTGGAAAAGCATCCCTGCGGACTGTCACGTCCTCGAAAATCTACGCTCCGCCTGCCTTTGAAATATTACCCCAAATGATGGTACGTTTACAATGATTTAAATCGATTTCGCGATAAAATATCAAATGTTTTGTAGCGATGAAACACGAGCAGTACAATTTAAAACCAGTCGCTACGAGACGGTTTATTCGTTTTCCGTTATTTACATGCTACAACTGAAAACATCACGAATAAAAATCGAAGACATTGATCGTTTTATTATTTTTATTGTAAATTCTTGATACGGGATCCGAGAAGTCGATTCGACTAGTGAGTTCCACTTTCGGTAAAGTCACATCCAGTGGTACGAGTCGAGGAATACGATTACTCGCACACTTTTATAACGTGGCCCTTTGTTTCTTCCTCCTGCCCCCTCCCCTGTGTAAGAAATAATCTTTGCTTTACACAACAAATGCAACATTTATCCTAAATTAACGAATCTCGATTATCCGTGAAACGTTAACGAAGCTTTCGCTTTACCTACCTATTACGCGATACTAGTTATCGCGTAACTTATTGTCACGAATGTTATTATCCCGCCGTTCGTGTATAACGTGTATACAGAATTGTGTACACGTAGGAAGAAATAACAAAGAAGGCATTACAGGTGAGAAATCCGACTATTGCAGAGTCTGAAGCCCGAATAGAGACACATGTCCGTTAATGGCTGGCAGAGTCACCGGCTGGCGATCATTGCCAAGCGAAGCTACGGGCCGCCTCTATCTGCTCGCGGCTACGTGCACAGCTTTCGGAAAGCTTGACTTCGAGCACGGCGTCTGTCCGCAGGTACATTCACGTAAACATGTACACGTTGTCCTGTCTCCGCCACGCGCGGTCACATTGTACATACATCTACCGTATACATACTCCCCTTCGTGTACGGTTCGCACGCGAGAAAACGTTTTGAATTTCTTTACGTACGACAACTCTCTCGACGAAAGCAAACGAGCACGTAATCCAAAATCGTCGACTTCATCGTGGAAGGAATCGGATTCAACTTAAAGTGAAATTTCGATAACTCATGCGTTCCATTCGACGTCGAAACGGCTCGTTATTCTCTACGTGACAGTGGAGCAGATTCCGATGAGCCAGGCTAACGACTTTTGAATAACTCTGTCTGGAGTAAGTTGCCGGAACGCTCACGTTCGTGAACGTGGGCATTAAATCGCATTCTGTTATCGAAATTGCTTTCGAAAATCCTTACCCTTGTTGCAAATAGTGGAAAATTGTCGGCGAGAAACGCGTAAGTACACAGGAGAATATAACGCAATCATTTTGTACAAACGGATACCGTGAATAAATATTTTACACGTTATTTAATATGTTCTAGAAATCGAATATAATAATGTAACGCGACGTACATCCTTTTATCCATAAATTCACTGTAGTATGTAATGCCGAGTAAATATTTGGGAAACGTAACGTAGAAGGTAAATATAGTAACATCTTGATATCGTAACGCAAATTTCATAGCATACAAAGGGACTATTATATCTTGTATCTTGTCGAAAATAAGAGCCAGCATAGCGGTCTAGCAATAAATAAAGTAAAACTATCTGGTTAAGAGAGAAACAAAATAATGGAAAAACAAGAGAGTTAGCGAATCGAAAAAACAAAAGGCGGAATGGACGTCGAGTAACCAGGGATCCGCCGCAGCAGAACGTAACTCCGAGACAAATGTCCGTTGATAAATCGTACGGGGGTATTGGATCGTGATCGAAGTCGAGGGTCTTTAGTATCGTGGCGAAAGAGAAACGTATCTTATCGCTTATAGCAAAGTTTTTCGGTGCGAAAAGAAAGAAGGAAAGAAGTAAGTAGCCGGGTGGGCAAGGCGATCTCCTCGATGTTTGATTTCTACGAGGGTCGCGGAAATCCCGGGCGGCAGATTCATTGGCACCGTTTCAATTCTGGGCAGCGGATCAAACGTCGACGTGCGGTCGTCTGGTGGTTATAACGGCACGAGCGGGCACAGGCGTGTGGCAAAGACGACGAGCTTTGTGCCGTCGACGCCGACACCGTCGCCAGCCTCGTCGTTCGCAGGAGCGATCATCAAGAGTCGCACGACGTCTAGCTGGCGTCGA
>NT_176554.1:386808-388078 GCF_000188095.3 Bombus impatiens | reverse complement strand
TAGCTGGCGTCGACAAAGGAGGACCGAGGCCGCCGTCAACGACGCGACTTGGCAACTCGTCAAGAAGCTTGTAACCCTAACTGTGCCATTGTGCAAGAGCCGCTCGGTGAAAACTCCTTTCTGGCCGGGGCTGCTGTTTCCAGGCTTCTTTGTTTCCCCCGAGGGGTGAACGCCAGAGGCGCGTGCCACGCTACCACTTGTCGCGAACCTTCTTCCCGCGACATTGCCCGCCTGATAGTAGCCTTTCGACGGTCGACTGTCACCTACCGATTCGAGACTGGCAACTCTCAAACAGAGCCCAAACGCGTTCTTATTCTACGACTTAACGCGCTTAATTGCTTATATGGCTTCGATAGCAACGATTACTAGTCGCTCGTTACCAATTTCGTTACCCCACGTATCACGGGATAGGATTCGAAGTATTTGCAAAGAAGAAGGGTCAGCGAGCGAGTCTTTAAATCGGTATTCCTAAGGTCTCTCGAAGATCTTCCATGGATTCCGTGTATTTCTAGTTCGCCAATAACACCAACCGCTTAATACGGCTAGGACAAAGCCCGGTAATAATTCCAACGTTTTTTATAAATACCATTTTATCGCATCGAGTCCAAGTTTACAAAGCGCTTTACAGTTAGGATCTTAAAATTTGTATCTGTACACAAAACGTATGCTTTAGAGCCGAGGGTAGGCGGAAAATAAGATGAAGAATTCAACGCCGTTTACGACTATAGATAACGTGATAGATAAGGAAAGAGAAGAAATTGTCAGTGGGATTTCTCAGAGTTAGAAACTATGAAAATGAAGGAGGATGGAATGGTCGATTTTGCGGTGGCAATTGACTGGCCCGTATACGCGAAACTACGGCAGGATGGTAGCTGTACACATCTAGAACAACAAGTTCTTTCGAACAGATGGTGCGCATCGGCACTCCCATAAACAAGCCGACGCCGCAGTCTATAGTCAGCAACTCCGTTTCCTTCTTTTTCCCTCTTTCAGTTTCTTTCTACTCGATTCCGTTCGTCCGTCTTCCCTTTCCTCTGGCCGATTATTCCGTCTCGCTTTCTCCTTGCACGCTTCCGTTCGTTGTTCCACCACGTCCAAGGAAAGCCAATAAACCATCGAATTCCTCGGGTATATTGCGGGACTCCGCTACTGCCTCGAACCAGCAACAAGTCCCGTGCTCTTATATTCCGCGGGTCGTCTTTCCGTCGAACAAACGTTCGTACTTTTGCAAATTACTGGCCCGCAGTTACGCGCACGTTCTCCAGTTGCG
>NT_176554.1:379912-386128 GCF_000188095.3 Bombus impatiens | reverse complement strand
GTGGTGGTGGTGGACAAGTTATATAGGGAAAGTTCGAAGGAATCGATAAGATTATTTTATTACTGTACAGTCGGTGAAAAGTTTCGCCGCTTTAGAAACTGTCGACACTATTGTGACGCATTGCTAGACGATGAACTCTTCCCAAGACCTTTTTTCCACCGAATAAATTTCTTTCATACCTGGTCGATTCACCGGCGGCTAACGATCAAAACGACCGAGAAACGAGAATGTTTCCTTTATTTTACGACAACAGGAATTTTAACGGAAGCTTGAACCAGTAGAACGGAATTATTCAAAATGGATTTCCCAAGGAGGATTTAACAGGATAGCGAGCCATTAAATCATGGCCCTATTAATCTTCAAGAGAGCGGGAAACGTAATCGAGCGTCATGCATTCGAACGAAAGTCTCGAGGTAGCTGAATACCTATCTTTGATATTAAAGTAATAAGATCTTTATAGTCGAACGATTTCCCCATCGATTCCTTTAGTTTACAGTCACTTTTCAACGTTAAAAAATCCCGTATTACTCACAAATGAATTTCTTCTACATCGTAAAGATTCGCCATAAAGAAACGCGCTACTTTCGTGCTACTCCAAGTATTAACGAAAGAAGACACTTTCGAGAGTAACGGCTACGTAGCAGCCTATTAAAAACAATAACATTGCCCTGATGCACGAAGCAAGAAGAGCGTTCGAAGCGTGACGAGTACTTTGCCAGGTTATAAAACTTATGTATAATATCTAGCTGTCCGATCTTATTCTTCCTCTCGTTCGTCTCCCAGTAATAAGTGGCGAAGCGTTATACGGTTGGAGGACCGTTTTAATAGCGCCGACGAGCCGTGTTCTATCGCGTGGAGATATATTGAATTTTTGCCCATTAGAACCCCCCACCTCCACTCCCACGAACCACCACTACGCTTCTAAAGTAAATACGTTTAATGACTGTGTCTCGTTAGGGCATCGCGCGTGCTCTATCTTCGGTTAATACCGTCTCTTCCAACACATTCGTGAAACTGAACGCGATCTTCCGTTTCGTTCCGCGGAACATTTTCGCGGGAATCTACTTACGCAACGTCGATATAAATATATTTTGATAACGTTAGCCTAATGTCGCAATTCCGACTCGAAAGACGCAACGGTTCGTTCGAGTAATTCAACGATTCTGCTCCGTTCGACGGCTGAGACGATGCGTGATGGGTATTTACGTTCCTAAGCGTTCCCTGCAATCTAGAAACGTATCAACGTTCGTCGTCGATCGTTGGTACGCCATCCCGTTATTTTCACATGCCCTTTCGCCATGATAATTTTATCGCTCGTAAAACGATATTTCAAAGACTGCTCGGAGAATTACGCAATTTTTAACGCGTTTTATGAAATTGAAGTGTCTGATAGCATTCGAGTATTATAGGATCGTTTCATAATTTATAAAGCCTGAACTTATTCGGTAGTATTTTGGGAGTATTATCGATATCAGAACGTTCGTTAAGTTTCTACGATTATTAATTTCCAGATAACGATTGTTTAAATACAATTTTATCACGGGTCAAACGACTGCTTCATAATGGAATATTAAATCGTAATTGCTAAGACGACGCCACGTATTAACACATCTAGCAAATTTCAAGACATTGATTCTCTATAAATGTTCGGGATAGTTTATAGCGCTACATCTGACAATCTGCTATCTGGTTTCCGGTCGAATGGGTGCTTAACCACGACCTGTCTGTTACAGCACTAATGTAACGTCACTGAATGCGGATTACATCCCGTACACTATCGTCCATTAGGTTTAATGCGAAAGGCCGGTAGCTAAGTGAAACTGGAAGTTTACAATTAGAAGCTAATTATGCCCGTTTAAGACGTTGATTACTCGCGGCTAAATACTGCACAAATTCTCGGTTGTTATCATACTTGGTTCAGTCAACCGTATCGAAAGTTCAACCTGTATGGATCAACTTATGCAAATACATGCTCTTTAAGTATTTCTGTCTTAAAAATCCCAACTGCATCTTGGATCTTCAATGTTCGATCTAATTTCTAATTTGTTTGTAACAATAGATTTACGTTGACAATCGTCGTCGCACCATAGTTATTTTCATTTGTTCGTAAAGTCTCGGAGAATTTGAACGCTGCTCGTAAGAAAACTTATTTCCACGAGCGATATGACTCGCAACACTTGCGCAGCCTAACAGAATCTCGGAGACGCAAACTAGAGCCAAAAAAGGAATATAAATCGTCGATTCGGTAATTCTAAGGATTTTATAGCATAAATCTAACTTTTGCGGGCGAGGGTCGACCAACAGAGCCCACAAGATTCAAGGACTTTTGCCAGAGTAACTCTAATCCCCCGATAGTTCCCCCCCTCGTTGAGTTACGTGGAGTTCTTCCACGAGAGACCGTGTCTCCTCCTACGTAGCGGCCGACGATGCTCGAAAGCAGTAGCCTCGTACCTCTCTACCTACGCAAAACTATGCTTAAAATCTGAAACGTGTTTCTCTAGAAAATAAATCCCGAGGAAGCATCGATACCCGTGCATCGTCGTCGTCGAATTTAATGAAATTTAATCTGCTCGATAACACGTTCGCCTTTTATTCCAATTAATGTTACAATGTTAACAGCGTTGCCTTGACCGATTCGTTCTGGTTTGGTAAAGCTAGCGAGTTAAAGGAAAGCGAATGGCGATAGCACAGAGGAATACTATTACACTTCGATTGTTTCAATGTATTCGCAGATCCTTACAAGAAAATTTAATAAGACACCGGTATACGTATAGCGTTCTTTCTTCGTAGAAAGCCATTGACTACATTGGAACGAGCCTTGCTAGAGGATAGAGGAACGTGGAACTATCCTTGATTCATCGGTGAATGGAAGTAACGTTGTCATAGGAGGGGAGAGAGAGTCGGTTATTGATATCGGCAGGAAGCATGGCTGCTCGCGACGACAAAGTAAGAAGAAGGAGCAGCAGCCAAAGGGGAGCCAAGAGTTACGTGTAGGTAAGTGTTAATCTTGGTGGGTTAACGCAAGTGGCACCCGTTGCCAAGTCTGCGGATTATCGCGCATCTTGTAATTGCCAACCAATCCCACGGGTGGAACCGGTTGGGAGTGGCTAGAACTGTTTGGCATCAAGCCTGATTGTGCTACCGCGCTCTCCTACGTACCCGTTTGCCATTCGGCGGGCTGCCGACGTTATTTCCTCGGTGGCCTCTTCCTCCTTACTCTTACCAAACTCTCCGCACATTCGACCATCCTATTCTGAGATCGTCTAAATCCTATTCGACGTCTCGACCTAACCTTCGTTCGTTTGTCAACAACGACGGAGACTATTGGTCTCCACGGAAATCACGAATGTCCAGTATCTAATGTACCATTGGTCAGCAGTCTGCAGACAGCTATAGCTTTTCTCCTTTTTCTTTTTCAATTTATCATCGATACGTATCTTTTCCAAGTTTCCGGGAAATCTTGAATATTATACGACGTCTCTCGTGCTTCGGGTATAATAACGCGCCGCCATACGCGGTACAAACCTCTAGGAAGGGAATTATGTTTAGACCGGAACGTTATAACGACGAGTCTGTGTGCCCGAGCATAGGTTGAATATAACGCGAAGAGATCGCCGCACGTCACAAGGGGTCTTTTATATAATCTAAACAAATATAATGCACGTCGATTTTACGCTGACGTGAGAAACGTAAGCGGATTTCAATTATGTTTAATGTAAAGTTCCGTCGAATGGTTCGCGACTCCCTTTTATCCAGAGCACATCTCAGAGGAAATTAAAATTTATCAGTTCCATTGGTACACTGCAGGCTTCCGAGAATATCGGTTGACGAGATCGTAAACAAGTCGTAAGATTATATCGAACGGTAATATGTAATTGAAAAAAAAAAAGTAAAAAAAAACGGTGATAGACGGAAGCTCGAGCAGGTTGGTATTGGCGGAAACAAATCGAATGGTAACAGCAAGAGAACAAAGAGGCGCACGTCCCTGTTAGGCTGTTACGGCCGAATTAGGACTGCCTGCTGAACTTAACGAGTTGTTTGTGCAATGAGTGGAACGCGATGGGCCACGTGGTGGCGCACCGGCACGAGTAGGAAATGTCTAAATTAAACGACAAATACGCCGAGACACGGGGATTTACACGAGGCGCAAAACACGCACCCTCCATTTTCTCTGGCTTGTGTACCTAACCATGTGGCCGATCGTCCTACTATCGTAGTCCTTGTACATCGAATTAGAGTACTGCATTACCATAAGTCCATCATTTATGCAAGTGTGCAGCCGTTGCCGCATACATCGTAGTAACATCCTGAAATATTAAAGTAGTTCGACCAATGACGCGCTTGACCATTACGACGGCCCCCAAACTGCCGCCCTACTCGTCCAACTTATAATTACCTACTGGCTGAAATTGGTGCGGAGGAAACTTACTCCAATTGCCATGTCCTCCTTTCGTGTCGAAATAACGCGGCTTCGCACGAATAGTTCCGATCAGGATGCAACCGGTGCCGTCAGGGTTATTTTAACGAGGTATCGCAGAAGCAAATCGTCGCCAAGGTAATCGAAAAGGTTACCAAGAAAGAAACGACGATTCCTTCCTGCGCATCCTCTCCTAATCCTCTTCTAGTAAATCAGCGAATAAGCGAAAAACACTCGGGAGAAGCGCGAGTTTCCGGAATCACTCGTACGTCGCGTCGTTGGAAAATCCGCGATATCTCGCTCCTGTTGTATCTCGTTCTCTTTATTTTTCTTATTTTGCCGGTGGTGGCCTTTTTAAAGGGAATACTCAAATGGATGGAGGAAAAGAAGAGAATAGCAGCGCAGGACTTTAGCTTGGTCGTTGGTAGGCAAGCAGTCTGGATCGGTATAACGCGGTGGTGCACCAAAGAGGGGTAGTAGCGAGTAGTGTGAGGGGTGTCACGTGTGTTTTATAGTTTCGCCTGGCCGGGGGTGGCGAGGTGTTGACGGACGGGACGTGGTACAACGACCCAACGTTGCTCACTTCTCTTTCTCTCTCTTTTGGCCATCCCTCTTTTCTCACCCTCTCATTCGTTCGCTCGTTTGTCGTCTCTTTTCCTCCCGTGTCTGTCTCGCGTATACTCTCCGTTCGGCTACCAACTGCCAAAGCTACCCTCGGACGAAACCCAAACAGTGTTGCCAAACGTCTGCGACGCATAGCCCCGACCCCATTTGCATTTCGTTTGTTCTCGAACGCGAAATATTTTGCGTACCGTGTTTTATCAAGAGTATGCGAGGGAGAAAAGCCCCAAGGCCTCTTTCCGTGTTTAGAGACGATCTCTCGTTTCAGTTGTGGAAAGCGTTGCTTTAAGCTTTCGTATATCCAATCGCTTGATATACCCTTAAACTTATATCTTAATACGTTCGCGGTACTATATCGTTCGATGTATCTTTGCGTTTTCGGCGATTTAACGAAGAATTTTCCCATTTTATTAACAAGTTATCACGATACAATCGATTACGGTGAAAACTATCCATTGCTTTTAATTCTCAGTTATCGTTCACGCTTGCAACGACTCTTAATTCTTAATATATAAATAGGCTTCTTTTACCACATCGATTCAAGCATTCCATTTAAATAATTTAGTGTTTTATTTTATAATAAGATTTTCGTATTGGTCGAAGGAATAAGATCGATAAACCGTTCACGAGACAGAGGTCTGCATTTTTCGCACGTGCTGGGAAAATCGATGGAGCTATATTTTCAAATTAGAACAGAGTCTGTAAAAGAGAAACGAGAGATCGAGTGCTTTTACGTATAAGTTCGTTCGAATCCCGGATAAACCGAGGAGCTTTACCTTAGCCCTTTTGATTCTACCAGCAGAATTCAGTTTTTTAACTTACTTGCTTAAAAAATGATCCCTAAATTTCCTTTTGAAACTGTCGGTCATCGGTGGTCGTGTTCGTAGCGATAACTAAAAAACCACACAATTCGCACGTTGCATATGTACTATACATAAAAGGAGTAATGCAAGACGATTTGTCGAAATCGCGGACGCACCCTTGGCGATAGACCCTGTTGTTCGGGAAGAAAACGAAAGGCGATACACATCTTGAAATCTCGTAATTGTCAGGGCTGGATCTGAAAGTGCAGATGCGGCGTGTGTAACGCCTGCTGTGTGGAATCGCGTCTACGAAGTTGCGAACCAAGGCTTTCGCAACAACCGAATCGCGCGACTGTGGCAGCCGTACTCTGATGT
>NT_176554.1:364427-379023 GCF_000188095.3 Bombus impatiens | reverse complement strand
GCGCGACTGTGGCAGCCGTACTCTGATGTAGTGCGGCGAAACTTTGCGGACAAACAAATCCGCACCGGAAATCCGACGAACGGCCGATATACACGAACCGACTCGCCGAATAACATTCGTTGCGAGTGACGCGGTCGTACAGCACGGGTAAAAAGGCAAATTGGGTAAACAATTAAGACAAACGGCGGCGCGAAGGTATCGAAACAAACAGACTCCCAGCCGGCGCTGCCGTTTCACGGTACGACAAATATGTCGCGCCGATTTTCTCATCCTTTCTTTCTCTCGTTTTTTACTCTTTTGTCGTCTAAAACTTGTTAACTCGCTCGGGCCGCTGTTTCACGATTCGCAAAAATATCCTTGATAAATGTATTGGCCGTAAAAGCTCAGGGATAGACGGTGTTTTGATAACTTTTGCCCCGTTTGTTGTCGCACGGTTGTACTTGGTTCTTCTGAAACGAGTTATATCGAAGTTAACGTCCGTATGTTTTTATCCGACGTAGCGTTTCGCGCAAATGACAAACGGACTTGCAATTTAATAAGCGGACTTCTCGAGAAAGCTTTTCCGTAATTAGTTGCAATAGTCGAGCCAAGTTACGAGAGGTCGAGGAAATTTTTTAAAAATTATTGCCCAAGTAGATTACGGTTGGGTCCAGCCGACTCTTCGTAAGCAAGATTGCTTCACAACGGACGGAACGAAGCTCGATGCACGAAGTACGAAGCCCGAACCTCGAAGCCCGGCACAGAGGCTCGAATTGTGGCGCAGTCTCATATTTTAAGTCTGGTAGAACAATATTAAAAGTACGGCAGCTGCGCTGTTGGCGCGGGAGTAGGGGTAGAATTGGAGTGATATCACACAGTCCTCCGCTGGGACAGCTCCATCCTCGCAGTCTGCAAAGCTACTTCTGCTTCTTTTCTTCTTCTTACCTTTCCCCTCTCGCAGAATCTGCCGCCTTACACGCTTTAAGTCAGTTTCCTATTCGACGACACGGTTATGAAATACAGCGTGCACCTCACGAAAAATCCACCGATCATCAACCTTCCAGTCCGTCGTCTAACGCGACTTTATTGCGCCGATATATCCTCGTATATTCGTAATTTACAAAGAGATCCGTTATCAATACCGAGTTAAGCGCAACTATCACACTGGCTTACTGAAGTAGGCGTTTTATCGTTTAACACGTGCGATTTTGAGAATTAAATTGGGAAATCGATGCGGCATTATTCGAACGTAAAAGAAGTCATTAATTGAAGATGTGTTTCAAGATCGCCCCACGGCCAAGTAGGAGAGTTTGTGTGAAGAAAGCGATCTCTAATATGATAAAATCGCTTCCGTGGAGTAGATTTAACACGCGTCATTTTTTGACGTTCGACGTAAGATAAAGAACGGAATAATGCTTGAATAAACGCGTAAAAAGGCATCCCGTGTATCGCGGTACTCGAGACTATCGGAAACCACGTAATGAAATTCTCTATTGTACTAACAAAAAAGGTCAGCTTCACCTGGCAACGAGAAAATTTCTCTCAACGCAAGGAATGAGTGAAGGGGAAGGTGGAGGGCCCTCGATCGGTGAAACTACTCGAGGTTCCTTCAGCGTGGAAACTTTCGACTCCGTTGGGAAGCGAACGAAGATGCAACGAAGCTCTTCTCATACACTCATCCCCGTCCATCGTCGGCCACCCCTGCCTCCTTCTTCCCTTTTCCGCCCTTCCTCCTCCTCCTATCTCTCTTCTCACTCTCCCCCTCTCTCTCTCTCTCTCTTGCTCGCTCGTACTGTCTTGCGATGTAGTGGAAAGTATTTATCGTGACTCTCCTACCCGCGCCAACTCTTCGTCCTTTTTTCGTAAAGAACGTTCTGTATAGAAGGAGGAGGTGGGACCTTATCGGGTAGTTCTTCCCAACTGCGGAAAGCCTCGGTCTGGCTCCGAGAGAGGAGATTTGATAAAGGCCGAACGGAACGAACCAGGGAAAACAACTGGAGTGCATTTGTCTAGATCGCGGAGAAGCGGACTACTCTTTTTAAGGAGTTTCTTCTATCTTGCTATCTTTGCCGCGAGCTGGATCTCACCGAGCAACAGATCCATAGCGTACTATCTACCTGCAACGGGTTCGATTCTTTCGTACCCTGCGTTTTCAAATCGTATCTCGATCCAAGTCTACGCGTCATCGAAATCATCGTCTACGTATTTGCTTTCGACGTAACCTGATCATCGATATAATTATTTCTTCTTCCAAACAAATAGAAGTAGTTCCCGGGAAATTGCCGTTTCACGAACAAACGTGTCCATAATTTGTTGTATAAAATCGTTTTTCGTTATCGTATGTAACGCAACTATCCCAACTATGCAGCGTGTATTCTCACACACGCGTGATTGCAATATTCTTGGCGATGCAACCTTCGGATGATGCTTGAACGCACTTAGTAGCTCGGAAAGAGATCGACACAAATCTGAAGCGACTTGCCCCTTTGTACCGGCTCAGTCACTTTGGTACGTGGTATTGATTCTGTTAAGTAGAAAGCATTCAGAGAGGGCGAGAATGGGATGAGGGTGCGAAAGTGCACGCCATTGGTGGCGGTAAACGATGCGGTTTCTTTCAGAGCCCGACTTGTGGAAAAGCGGCTGAATGAGTAACGCGCAACGGTTCGAGGCGTGCATAAGTCGATAAAAACTACATCAATTAAAGGAGCCGGTTGGTTTACGCGCAACCTTCACCGTTGAAAGACGAAAGAGAACTAAAAGGGGTGGTGCGTGTTTTGGCCGTAGCCAGGAAGCTTAGCAGTCACCCTCTCGTAACCCCTCCTCGCTTGAATTCTCCGACGCAGCATACCGTGCACCGCTCCAACGAGCTGCCACAATTTTTCCAAGTGCCGACATTGTTTCGTATATTTTTCACGCCGTACGATAGAAATGTAAAAAATAACCTTTTGACAAGAAAAATTGGAAATATATCTACGTACCTTCCATTTTTACCGTAACTAATCGTAAGTTGCGCGCACCGATGATACCGTGAAAAGAGTACCAGATTCTATATATTACTTTTAATACCGGCTTACGCTAAATAACCTGATCATAACCTGTATCATAATTTGTAACGCGAAACGCTTGGTAAATAGCGTTCGGAGTAATATTAACGTCTATGACGTTAGATTATAACGTTGTTGAAACCGTTCTTGAATTCTCAATATCGTTATCTGTGTTACATAGCACGTTGCTCTGCAATTTTGCAAGCGCAACGCAACACGCATATTGTTTATTATGCTGACGCTGCATTTCTATTCGGTCTCCCCACTTTGCATGCGAGCCAATAAAACTGAAAACAATCGACGCGTAACTTTACCAGAAGATAGAGAGTTACGTTTTGCGTGACACATTATATTTCTAAACACTTTTCACTCTAACTATAATAAAACGCGATAATCACGGCTGGTTCGGCGTTTCCTCTGCATTTGACAAATAAAGAAGAAAAGAATTCCTTTTTCCAAAATTGTATTCGCGGAGAAGTATTTTATAGCGAAAAATATGAATCCATGGGAACAGTGTCCGTTCATCATACACATGTACGGATTTGGATGGCTTGCGTGCACACGTATGCGAGCGTTCGTTTATAAATCACTGTAAAAGGTGAACGGAGTCTACTTGCCGGGTAAAAAATTAATCGCGACGAAAGGAATATATCAAACATGGGTAAGCCCGACGGAGTGATTAATTAGCACCGGAAGCAGACGATTAAAATTCAGATACAGTACGCCTGCGCTACAGCAGACATCAAGGGAGTTGCTCAGAAATCGCGCAGATCCATCTGGCTGGATTTTATTCCGTTGCCGTCAGTGCCAGTAAATCAAGTCACGTGTCATTTACCCGAATACGTAATGTATCGCATAAATATACGAGCTACGCACACCGTCACGCATGGACGGACATGTGGAGGGCGCAGAATTTTTTTCTATCTCTCTCCGATGTTTCTCTACCCTCTTCCCTCTTCCCTCTCCCCTTTCCGATGGCTCCGTCACCCCCTGTCCAGCCTGGAAACCGCAATCCCTCATCTTTCCCTACATTTACTCGATCCGTAACGGGTGAAACGTAAACTCGTTGGTTCGCACCCCCGCACGGCATCGCTCGGTATCGTGCGTGCGCACGCGTCTATATGCACTTTTTCCTCATCTCTGGTCTCTCGTTCGCGCGACATCGACCGAGATAACAACGTTTCTCCTGGCCTCCGCGGAAAAATTCCACTCAACTCTGTGTTCCTGTTCCACAACGGATGGCATTAACGATAACGTCATTACTGTTAAATCCAGTGTGCAACGCGGCCGAAACTATTTTCAACTTCGAGATTACGTTTTATCGATGTATACCGTATAAAACATGCGTTCGTTTTTCCCCACTACCCAAAGGAACGTAACGTTTAGATAAATTTTATACACATGCAATTTAGAAACGTTACGATATATTTCCATCCTTAAATTTTCTTACAGCAAATGTTACGCGACTACTAAAATTAATCGAGAAACAGAAATGACAAGAGGAAGCAACAGTTACACGCTCGCATCGTATTAAGAAGACGACGCGACGCTCAGTTAGATATAGTCGAATGCTTCGCAGTTAAAAGTTACAAAATCTCTGGAAAGCGGAAGGAAAAATGAGATACGATGGAGCAGCTGAGCGTAAAATAGTCCTCGACTCCGTCTGCTCGAATACCACTTACTCGCTATATATACATACCGGTCGCGTTTTCACATATTAACTTCTTTCATATCCGGGCAAGCGGTTTTGCTCTTTTCTACGTCGAAAGAATACCCCTGTTCTTGGTTCGCAGTTTTTATAAAAAAATTTGAAAACTTGCAATTTTTTCACTCCGCCAAACAAATAGAAATGATCGATCTCCGCCTTAAAACTAACGGTTACGATTAGATGGATATGAAACGGCAAATGGTACGATGCTTGGAATCTGCGTACTTTCTCGCAATCGGAGAAGCGATACAACCACGAGATCTCTAATACGACAAAACGGCAAAAACGACGAAAAAAATAAAGGTCTTACGAAGAAGAAGAGGGAGAGGGAGAAGAAGTAAAAGGAGAAGAAAAGCGAGAGCCCGGTAATCCAACTCCGTGCCAAGCGCCGCGGGGATAGATTCGAAAATGAGTGGATCCCTGGAACTCGATGCGGCTTCCAACTATCCCATGATGGAAGATTTGCCGCGCGTCTGGTGTCGGTGTGCCGGCGATGGTGGTGATCTGTTCGTAGCTGCAGAAACTCGAAGGTTTCGCAAAGAGAACCGAAAAAAGGAAGGCCGCCGTGAAAGAAGGGGCCGAAGGAACGAGGGTTTTCTCGAAAGCGCGAGGAGGCAAGAACAGGGGCAACAACGGAAATAGAAGCGTAGGAGGCTACCGCCGTCCCGCCTCGTCTTGATCAATACAGCCACGGCCTACTACTACTATAGGTAACGTTTCGCTGCCTGCTTGCTTGCTGCCTTGCTTGCTTGTACTTGCTTTCCTCCCTCATCCCCCGTAACTCGCTGCTATAGATCTGTCTCTTATTCGAACCAACACGCCTCGTCCTATCCCGTGGCTGTTCTATCTCGTTCCGTCTTCTGCTACCGCTCTTCCAACAGAGAGAGAGAGAGAGAGAGAGAGAAAGAGAGAGTAGATAGGTATACGCGGCAGCAACCTACCCCACGGGACATGGACGACCGAAAGAACACCTCTTTCCATTCTCGCTACAGCCTGGTTTTCTTATTAAAGAAGAAAGTACCAGATATTTTATCCTAAAAACTCCTGGTATTTGCACTTTCCACGCTAACATTTTCGCATTTCATTCGACTACCGGAATATCTCGTGTCGACATTGCGTTCCCAAATTTCGATTTTTAGCGATTAAACCGGCTACTGATCTACGAGAAAAAACTACGTTCAAAGATATTTCACTACTGAATATTATCCTATATGTACGTCGTACAGGCTGATTCTCTCGCATGAGAGTGTGAAAGGAGAAGCCGCCGCGCGTTGTTTCGTCCGCCCAATCACTATATCTGTGAATCAGAAATCAGAATATAAGACAGATTTCAAACCAGTCACACACACACACACACACCTTGATGTCGAAACAACGTCTGATCAGCGAGTTCTCCTTTTGATTTTTCTAGCGAGAGCACCATTCCATGTACAATCAAAGTTACATACGTATATGAAGCAGTTTGATTAACAGATCAGAGAACGAATAAGAGATCCGCGAGAGCGAGAAGCCAGATACTTTTGTGGCCGAATAAACAGTGACATCGTTTAGTAAGAGACGAATATGTATAATGCTTTCTCATTTTAGTATTAGCGATTCTGACGTCTTATATCTATACACTGTTCAGCAGGTTCCATCAATCGTTACACACTCGTCCATCTCTTCATCCACAGCAACCTTTCGAGAATAGCAATTTCTAATTTTCTAAAGATGCCACGTATCTTTCTCCAGTTTTACTTTTCTGTCTCCGATTTCCTTGACGTATTCACTTGGACCAATAATCACTTGGAGCAATAATCCCCAAGGAGCCGTTACTACCGTGTCGAAATTTAGTCTTTGTTACAACTAAAGTGTACGTTTCCAATCAATTAGCTGCGATCACCGCTATCTCTACTTCTTTACCAAAAATTGTAATTGACGAATCCGCTTGTCCCATGTTCTAGGCACGCCCATCTCCAGTTTTCACCTTTCCCGCATCATCGATACTTCACTTATACTCAGTTCTCCGTGTAAGACACTATGCCGCTTAAACTTAACATTTATTCGCACATTCAGTCTTCGAAGGTGTTCTTCGTGAAATATATAGTTATATTTAGACTATAAAATCCTGTGTCAGATTCTATCCAAATATCCTCATCGTCGTAATCGAAGTAGGGAATCGGCTGATTCGTATCGTGCCGATACTAATCGAGACGACAATTTACAATTGACGAGTCACATCGCAGACGCATCTTCTCGCGAATACAGTCGAACATTATCGTAACAAATACGTGTAACGCGTAAGAATGTGCATGTGTAAAAATTTCCAGTGAAAACGATTAATTATGAAATCGTTAGAAGTTGGATCGGTTCGGTTCGGTAAATATCGACCCGAGAATCTGGAACCGGTGGTGTAAAATTAATTTCACGAGTCAAGTGCGAATCTAGACACGAGCCGCCGATTTCGTTTACCCGGCCTTTTGACGCAGCTTTCAGAATACGAGAAGATGCGCACCGTTCATCCGTATAAGCTAAGTTTCTGGTGGCTGCGCCTTTGGCGAGGAAGGTATTCGCCGGTGGATGGGCTCATAAGAGATTCAAGAGCGGCTCGTCGTGAACGATAGAGTTCTCTCGAAAGGAGGCGGAGGCAAATAATTGGGACTGGCGTTGCGGCGAAAGAGTGGAGGCAAAGGAGAACGGGAGAATCGCCGGCGTGGTTCGCGTGCCACGGCTGTTAGACGGCCGTGATGGTCGCACGCCGCAAAAATTAACAGTTAAACAATGGAATCCTGTTATATAGCCGTTACTCGCAAACCGAGGTAGAAATAATTAGGGAAGCGAGTTACCGTGTATAACCGGCTCAACTTACTTCGCTCGTTCCCTCGTTCGCCACCTTCGTGCCCCTTTCCTCCCTCTATCGTTCCCACGATTCCACAAGCAACGCCACCCAGTCCATCCGTAACCAACCCCTTCATCCTAGCCTGTTACAGCAACGGAGCGGACATGAAAGGAGCGGTCGTGCTTTTCCAGACACCCCATACCCCTTCGTCGTCCATATCCCCACTACTCTTCACACTACGTTCCTCACACGTGAGCTTCCGCCACTGTTACGCGCAGCTAGCTGACTCTTTATGGTCTTTTAATTAAAGCCACTTTGCGAAACGAGGATAGGAAAGGTTAGGAATGCCGCTTAGAAAGTTCTTTAATTTGCTCGATAAATCAGAGGACGGTTTTCCACCGCACAACCTCGCAAACCGATCTCAGTTTCCTCGAATAATTTCGTCTTTTATGGTTTGTCGGGCCTTTACTTGCCTCTGTCTTTCCCTTCCTGTTCCTTTTCTCGTTTATTTCTCCAAAATTCTCTAAAACCAAATTTGGTTATTTCGCACGATCTATGTCGATTTTCACTTCTCTCTCTCTCTCTCTCTCTCTGGTACGTTCCTGTTCGCACGAGTACTTCCAAAAAAGAAGTTTACCGAGACGACGATCTAATATATACGTAAAAGCCGTTAAATATTTTACACGACTGACGTGCGAGCTTCAGCTTTTTCTCTTATCCGGTCGAGTTAATCTCGATTAATGTTCATAAATTACCGTTCCACAACTACAACTCCGGTACGATCGCTTTCGAAAGAACCCAAGTTTCACTCGATAAAGGTTTTGATTAAAGTGCTTGCGTGTAAGGAAGTTCCATACGGAGTATCCATATGTTTCCAACTTAATCTAACTCGAGCCCCGAAAGCTCCAACTTTTTGCGCGATATTTGATCGCGGCCGTTGTTCTCTTTCAGTGGAGCCTCGCTGGGCCATAAATTTTTCGCGTCTACTCGTAAGCCGTGGCTGACCGCAAAATAATATGCGGCGAGCTCGGCCCTCATGTTTGGCTGATCGGCGGCTGATTACACGTGTTCCACGCCAATGGTAGGAGGGCATGATAAAGCTGGCGGACGGCTGGGGCAGAAGGCCAGACACAGCCTCAATCACCGCAACCTGCTGGTCAGCCTAATCCGCCATGGTGGCCACCCATTCAAAATCAATAGATAATTTTAGCCCTCTACACCGGGACGTGTATGCATGGTGACGTACGTATGTAGTAAAGGGAGGCTCGATAATCCTCAGCCTTCGCTCGCCAGTCTCTCCTATAAATCTGAAGCCAGGGGTTAACTCCAAAGTCTTCGGGTACAATGGATCCGCGATATGGCATCGTGAATATCAGCCAGAGACGTCTCTTTTAACAAGCTTGCTCGAACGTTACCTCGGTTACAGAAAATGAAATTTCATTTATTAGCGCTGGCACAATCAACGTCCGTGAACCACGTCTAACGATAATTGAAATTTAACTCGTAAAAGCGCTTTCCTCGAACGTTATTCGTTTACACGGATAAAGAAGTAAGGAGACGATGGATAGGATCAGAAAGGGTAAATATCAATTAGACGGTAGGAGGATCCTACCCCGTGGAAGTGTATCCCCGGCGCAAAGACGAGGTAAGGACTAGGCAGGGACCAAAAGGTTATCGGACACCCTGTACACTGTACACGGGCGGCGTTATACGACGCGACGCTGTAGCCGCGTGTGGGTAGAAACCGCACTACGTGTTTTGCTCACATCACCGAGGCATTAAGGCGCGTTTTGCCCTTCCGTACCGGGAACTAAGTTCGTCTGTCCCCTCTATCTCCTCTTTGCGTCCTGCCGTCGCGGCGGCGGTGTTCGCCCCTACACGGTGGCATGAATATTCAGAATCTGCGCCTCGTTCAATATGAATGCCGTTGATCTTGGCGAGCCGCTTCTCGTTCCGTTTGCGTTAACGCACACCCATGAAGAGGCGGACGGTCGCGTTGTTTGCTCCCGGATAAATAGCATTCAGAACGAAGGATACCGTTGTCGTCGTTGTCGTCGTTGTCGTCGTCCTCGACGTCTCTGTAACGGTAAACCAACGAAGCTCCTTCTGATTGCGAGAGAGAACGCCTCCTCTAGAACGACAGGAACAACGGGCTAACCCATATAATGCGAGCATCGGATGGCGGACGGCTTTTTTTCCTATCGGCGTGCGAGAATCTTAAAGAATTTCACTGAAATATTCAGAGTCCGTCTTTTTTCCCGTGCCCTTTCGACGAGGTTCGTTCTCCGTGGTAAGCATAAAGCATGCGGTTCACGTGTAAGAGATTCGAAAGAACCGCGTATAGCGTGCACTACGTGACGAATAAGAGAAGAAAAGGAACTTGGTTGTCTGAAGCTTCATTACGGAGTATGTTAGCTCGACGAAGAAAAAAATGAAGCGCGAGAGAGGCAAATTAACGAGGTTTCCGCGATAAAACAGCCAGAGTTAGCGATCGCGTGTCAGTCTCGTTCTTTCGAATTCGCTCGAAATATACATATATGGCAGATGTGTATACATATATAAATGCATACAAATGCGTGTACACGTTCCACGCGAAGAGAAACGTATATTCCAATACCAATTCGATAGAGTCGGAGAATCGTGTTCGACCGATTACCCGAGTTTTACAATGAGATCGACGATGTGTCACCATTTATCGATCGTAAGAACCGATCTCACCGACCGTGCCCGTTTCAACGTTGAAACGATTCGCCGTAAGCATTCGAATACACACTCCGGTGAACGTGATCGAGATTCTTCAGTTTCTCGTTACTAGAGTAAATCGTGCAGGTGTACGAGGCATGGAACGCTGAAACAAGCTGCACAGAGCGAGCGCGGCAAAGCCAAGAGCACCGCGCCGGCTGATGTGGATGCTCGAGCTTTCGTCGAAAAGCGGAAGCAAAGAGACAGGACGCGGGCAAGATTCAACGCAAAAGAGAAAAAGATAGAAAAGCGGAAGAGGAGGAAGAGGGCCGACCGATCGGCCAGTCGACGAGTGTGGTAGAGCGAGGCAGAGAAACGCAGAGAAACGCGGGTATAGATAAGAGAGCAAGCAACCAGGGGACGACAGGGGACGACAGGGGACAACAGGGGACGGCAGGGGACATTGGGAGGGCGGGGGTGGCAAGCAGCGTGCTTTGAGAGTGGACCCCCGCGCTGAAAGTTCAATCAAGCTAAACAACATTTCTGTCCGGTCGCTCGCCAAAAAGCGGACTGCCGCGCACGGCCGGCCGACTGCGGCAGGCCAGGGCTGGCTGGCCAGCCAACCTTTCCCGACATCGGTCTGGCCTCAAACCAACTTCAAACGCGTATGAAATCGCGCTATCGTGTTGGCGAGTAGGGCGTGGCCGTATCCGTGGGACCGTGCAGGATCTGTGGTTTTCCAGGTAGCGATCAGGATGGAAAATCTGTTGCTACACAGGGTTCCGATCATCGGTTTAGGTTTGAGTAAGAATATTCCACCGAATAGAAATCACGGAATCGAACAACGCGCCGATTAAATTTTACTTATTCCTTTAAAATATTCGTTTCTTCGACTTTTAGCATTTAGCTTTTTGCAAACCTAACTTCCTCGACTTATTTCGTTATAAAAACCGTCGAATCGAGAAACGACGAACAAAGACCGAAACCGTTCTCGGTTCTCGGTTAGACTTTTCTCTAAAACTCGATTTTCACGATAGTAAAATCCAGTAGCAGAATTACCTCTTGTTACATTATGACGTTCGTTTCTCATCGTGTCAATTTTCCGTTCCATTCGTGAAAATTTCACACAGGATACAGTATTCGATTAATTAAATGAAACGCGCAAATACACGTTGTCAAAGTACGAAGAACTTGCGAGAAATTTGCGAAAATTTCCTTTTACTACCATCATCCTACGAAATTGCAAGTACGAAAGTGTACATGTTTTATTTTGCGTGTCACCTAGAAAACGATGTAGATAATAATACCATTTTCATCGAATAATTCACAATTCAAGCGAAAATGTAAGTGCAACCTAGATAGAAACAACCGAAACTCCAATATGCAACCGCTGAATATTTCTGAACTTTCCCATATTTTCCGACTCCGACAATGAGTTATTTATTCGACCATATTCTATTCGTAACTTTCCTCGAGGAAAAATATGGAACAGTTACTTCACATTTTTGCACTTTATCCTTTACGAATGTGAAAACCGAACGAAACTATAGGTACGGAAACTGAGAAAGAAATACACCGCCGCTGTCCGTGTATGTATTTCACGAACGTTATAGTATCAACTTTAAATTGGGCATAGAATCTATAAATACAATGTAAAAATCGACACCAGGCACATTTGTTTCGTACAAATATGCGTTTATCAAATATCAAAAATAAAGAAAATGTTAAAAAGCGATCTCATCGATTAGATTTATCGATCATTCTAATCGGGAATACAAGGTATTTTTGAAACTAACGATAATTGAAATTTCAGTTTTCGGAGCAGAAACGATGCTCTACACCTCGACTAATTAACACACACGTTAGAGTTTACCGATCCCGGTGATTCACGTCGACTTGTCGTTAAGCAGGCACGAACGATGCGCAGGGATTACGGATTTTGACGAGCAACCGTTGTTCTGGTAAGACGAGACACTTTGATATACGAGTAGACCTTGTCCTAGCCCTATACAGTATCGTTCAGAGCGAAATCAAGGGAGAGCGATAGCTGGACGGGCAACAGATTAATCGGAACCACGGCTGATTATGCCGGTGACGTAAGCAAAGGAAAAAGAGGAGGTAGGCTTATGCGTAAGAGGGGTCGTCGCCCGGATTTAGTTCTATGCGTCCTTCGTATTCGTCCCACCTTCGATCCTTTATTTTTAAGCCGTCCTAGCTTTCTTTCCTCGGTTCGAGCACGCGCTCGCGCGCGCCTGAAAATGCAAATCCTTTTGTTATACTCGAAGGCTGAAAAGAGACTTAATCTGGCAAACCTGATCGAACCAACTAAATTACAAAAAAGTGTGGGTAGAATCACGGGGAATATAACGTCGGTATAGTCCTCGCCCGAGTACCGCGCACATTTTGCGCTATTAACTACGAAATATCGTACGATCTTAATAACATTTACGGTGAACACGTAATCTCGAACGAAACCAAAATGAGAGCCAACTAACTGGAGCGAGTCGCCCTGGCAAAATCTATTTACTCGGTGAGCTGCGGTATCTTTGCGATCGTGAGAAGTAAGTGAATTCTATTATAAATACCGTGCTGTTAATTTGCGCCACGTTACATCGCGAGTATACCGCCATTTCGAATAACGAAGTCAGAGACATGCGTGTCTAGGAATATCTTCTTACCGCATTAAAACGTGCCACACGAATGTCGTGTCTCGCCGAGAAACAAATAGGCGGTCTGATATCGTTTATTTGAGAACGGCGTAGCGGCTGGAAAAGTTTGAAAGTGGAATTGAAAGTAAAGCGGTGTGGCACGTAAACCGTGTTTGCCACTTGCAGCCGTTTACCGTTGGATTCGTGAGGGGCGCTTTTTTTCTTTTCTTCCTCCTCTTTTTCCTTTTTGCTTATTTTTTCTTTTCTTTTTTGTTTCCTCCAATAACATTTCCGCCGAATCAACGGACCACCCGCGCTTTTTTCTCCTGCCCCATCGCAGAGATCATTCGGCAGAAACCAATCTATATTGGATAACTCTATAGTTATCGTAGGAACGGCATTATTACACGCTCCCTCTATTAACATAAATACAATTCCGTAGCGACGAAAAGAAGTAGCAGCGAGGAAAAACGAACGAACGAGTTTCGTTTTTTTCTTTCTCCTCGCAAACCTATCCTTCTCTCATAATTCTCCTCTCCCTTCTTGCTTTATCTTGAACCAAAGTGGTCTGGTCCGACTTGTTCTCTCTCACGCGCGATTCTTCCCTCTATCCTCGTCCAAAGCTTTATTTTATTTCCTCCATTGTTTCCACTGCTCGTGGGCACACCACCCTCACGTAGTCCTCCTCATTTTCCACTCACACGGGTCCAGGCTTACCAACACGTACGTCTAAAACTTCTACAAACACCCGCACGATGCCGTATACACGTACGACCACATCGAGATCCCTTTTCTCAGTTAGCTCCTGGTCCCTGAAACGTTCGCATTATTTTGCTTCGTGGTCCCTTTGTTTCGGTTCAGCCTATTGAACTGCGGGTGAGATAATACGCCCTACAGACCTGTGCGCACGACACGTTGCTTCGAAACAAACCCGCATTCTCACTTTCCAATAATCCGCACTTTTATCTCAACATCTTACCTTCGATACCGCGCCAAATTCCGTACTCTCTTCGAGCGATCGCGTTCGATTCAATTGACACGTACTTTACGCTTGATATGAAATAATCGCGATAAAGCTTGCTTGCTTTCGCGCGATTTATTCGCCTCCTATCGTAGCTCGAATAAATCGAAATCGAATTAGCAGGCTACAGGAGCTTCTTCGAAACTGCTTTCACCGAATACCTTATCAAAAATATATCGTCAAATTTATCAACTGGCAGACTTTTTTCTATCAATCGAACGATGTCCGCGATAGAGGCAAGTGAATTCGTCAGATACTATTTTTACGGCTTTAGCGTTGCGTTCAAATCAAATATTATCCTTTTAGAACGGAGAAATGCGCGATAATTCCGCTATCTAAATATAAAGTTAATAATACCAAAAATATTAAATAACTTGTTTTGAAATCTTTATCAAGAAATTGATTATCGGACCATAAAATTTTCCTCAAATTATCGTAACATTCTTTAAATTTAATATTTGCCAAGGCTAATAATATTACACGTTTGTTTGGTAAAATCAATACTCGGTCCTGGGCATGGTCTGCCCTCCGGTTAATTTTGCGATAGACGGCTGATTTCGTTCGTCGACAACCGATTGCGCGCACAATGATTAAATATCAAGATGTAATTTGCATGAACGATTTCCAAGTCGAAGTATCGCTGGTATTAGGAAACCGCAAACTTATGTATTTCAGAGTAAATTCCGAACTGGGGGG
>NT_176554.1:325727-363729 GCF_000188095.3 Bombus impatiens | reverse complement strand
GGGGGGGGGGGACATTTGGGATAATATTATGCCGTGCTGACATCTTTGGTGCTAGCCAGGCTATCCATTGGGTAGCCCGACACGAAGCTGCGAAGCAAACCATGCCTTCCTTTACCCTTCTCTCTGTAGTAGAACCGGTGCACAAGCAACGTCGATAGCGAGAGCCCGAGATCCTGCGGTCAGGTCACCCTTTACAGGAAAGGCCAAAGGAGTTGCTTGCTTCCGCTAGAAAGAACGGGAGACCTAGAGACGAGAGGAAAGGAAAGGGATACAGAGACGGAGAGAGAGCCTAACCTTTCCATAGAAGACTAGGGAAACCGACTGACCGAACACCACGCCTTAGCAAGCTCCTGTACCCGTGTTACGGGGCTTTCAAATTACGGCAAAATTTCGTCCAAGAAGCCACGATCTGAATTAACGAGACGAGCTAGGATGAACGCACCTGGGCCTCCTACATTTCCCTAAACGGTCTACAGAATGCAGTATCCCTGTCTACCTTTCCCACCTTGTAAAATACAAGAAACCATTATCGATACGACGAGTATAAAGTCACCCCGAAACATAATCTATCGAGAAAAAATATCGTTTGGTTCAAAAACGTTCGATTCGCGATACAATGGGGTGTCCAAATTGATTTAGAAAGCCGCAATTATGGTATCTATATTTATTCATCTAGCAATTATCTATAACCATAAAGAAAAGCATGTTTCGTTGCGTTAAAAATAGGAATAAGGGGAATATCCTATTGCCCTAGAATACTTGGAGAAATGGAACACATTTGTCGTATAAAGGTTGCAACGGAAGCTTAAAGTACTAAAAAACAAATTCTGTCGTAGTTTCTAATCGCTTCGCAGGAAATGGTTAATGCGGTATACTTTTGCAGAGAAACATACGACATTAGGAAGGAGAATTCAGACATGTTTAACTCGGATATCGACGTAATAGGAACGTAAATGAAACAAAAGATAGGGTTGTTGGTTGTTATAAAGAAAATCGTCGCGTAAATTGTCCGACGAGATAAAAACCGGCATGCATGAGAAAGCGGTCTCGCGTATTTCTAACCTCATTTTGAGACGTTGGTTGAATTTATCGTCGCAACATAAATACCGGCCGTACTTCGCATACCACGCGTAAGAGGTTCGTATATGCGCGAAGACATATCGGGGCGTAGCCATTTAAAGATGAAAGATCTTCCGGCAACGTAACGCGTGTGATATATCGCCCGGTGCATGGCGGTCTTAACGTTATTAAATTTTCGGCCTTGCTAGCTACGTCAGCCGTCTTACATTTGAAATTCATCAAACGATTATCGGCCAAGCGTAGAATTATTCACCGATGGATACACCGGTTCACACGATGGCGAGTATTTATCACTGAACCGTACAAAAATAAACAGAAGCGTTTCGCTTAAAAATTCATCGGTTTCTCGGCTCTTTGGCCGGTATTATTTACGCGGCGGATGTGAAATTCAAGGAAACTGCCGATGGATCGCGTATTTTCCACGTAGAAGTTAGTGCGAACAGCGAAAGTTCTCGGAGGAACGCGCATGTTCGTTGTATAATATTCGAAACAGAAAACATAGGGATTAACGGTACGCGACTATAGCAAGGGTGACGCAGCGAGTACGGTTAGCCTGAATTCGTCAGCATGCTCCAGCGCGCTCAGACTCGCATAAAAAATGTACGGAACGATATAATTTTCGTTTAATTAAAACTGTAATAACAGTTTTGACTACATTCCGCCGGGTTGACATTAAAATATGCAAGGCGCCAGCGTCACCAACGCCGCCGCTGCTATGACGAGAGGACAGTCAGACTCAGGCAGACGGGATGAAAAGTCAGTCGATGAAAAGGTGGGTGAAAGGGCGCGGTAGAAAAGAGCCACGAATCCCGCCTTAATACTTCCGACCCTTTGTCTGTCTCTCTTTCCCCCTGTCCCTCCCCCCTTCCCATTGCTATATATACTGTGTACAATATTTTAATTACAGTCACGGATGCAGAAACCCTTTCATCGATTAGTACGGCTGCCAGTTCCTTTTTCGTGTTTTAAAGAAAAGCTTCCTCCTGAAACATTCTCGATTGGTTAGAATCGTAAAAACATTACGAACCGTGGGGAACTACCTTGCTGAATCATCAGTGGCGACTGCTAATTTCGACCGGCTGTTTGCCATCGTCTAATTATCTGCTTGAAAAGTAGAGGGGAAAGTTCGATTATCGTAGATTCTTTTAATTAAACAGCGTGCCATAGAGCATTTACAGAACGAGGAGCAAGGCTGAAAGAGAAGTTTGAACAGGCTCGTATTCGAAAGCTGCGGCTGTATAGAGCCACGAAGGTGAGAAAGGCGACGAGAATGGAAAATAAACGTAGCTATGATGCCCCGAGTTTGAAACAATTAACATAACAAAGCGAAGGGAGCCGACAAGGGATGGTCGGGAAGGCGGGATGCGCTGCAGCCAAGAGTAGACGAGAGGACGCGAGCGCGTTTCTCTTGAGATTTTGGCACTGTTTCCACCAGCGCGGTCGTGGTCGTAGCTTATTCCAAGTTGCGGTATTTGAAAACATTTCCCAGACCAACGTTAACGAATCTGACGTGGCGAACAGCTGAAGGACTGTACGGTGTGAAACTTTCCCCTATTACCAACTACTTTTTTTATATAGAAATTCTACCTCGAGTAAATATTATCGTACGTTTACGCGTTTGATTTCGTCTTTCATTTTAGGGAAAATCGTCACAATTGAGTACTCGCTGCAATATTCCATCGCAAATATTTTCCTACTTTAGATTATGCGATAGGGGAAAAGAAAAAATTTAACAGAAATTTGAAATAAAACCCGCTGCTCGAGATATTTGGAAATTCTTGCGTTTACGCGAATATCGTACCATCCCGTGATAAGTCGCAGATCGAGAATCCTTGTTCTTTCGTTTGCGTATCGAGCAAGAAGCGGCGCGATCTATTTGTCTCGTTGTATATGCACGGCGTCGGATCAAGCGAGAGAACATTTTCCACGTTGTGCGTTTCAAAGTACGACGATTCAAAGTATCTTCAATGTCTCGATTTTCCAGCGTCGTCGACGTAGCATGGCTTATTTGATTAAGGTGCATCGAAGACACTAGACAATAATCGTATAAATTGCTTTTGATGTGAGAGAGCGTGAACCCTCGCAGTTTCATCTGTGTGGTCGAATGTTTCACACCCTTCTTTCCCCCTCTTTGCATTTCCATCGACTCCTCTAGCCCTTCTCGACATATCTCCGTGATATGCAATATCGTCACGCGAAAAACAAAATACGGTAGCTGGCACGGAAGTCGCTATCGAAGGGATAAATACGATAAGAAACAATATGCGGGAGAAAGTCGGAAAGAAGGTATTCAAAATCGCTCGCTCGTACGCGAAAATGTAGTTCACGTGTAGATATCGTGCAACTTCCTTCCAAACTCTCTTCGAACGATTCAAACATTCGAAGAATTGTAATTTTATAGACCGTTATTAAAACGTAGCGACGTAAAATTTGTTTAACAGGAAAATACGCGTAATTACTGCTCGCAATCGCGCTGAATAAACTATTCGTGTCCGAATTTTCAGGGAACTGTCACGCAATTAAATTTACTATTTTGATAACGCTGGATAATCTAGTTGCTTTAAAATTAAGGTTACCAGTGAAATAATGGTTCAGCTGAAGTCTGACATAAATTAAACGGTGTACGTGACTGTGATAAAAATGTAGCTTTCCTCGTCGGTGCTTGAACGTACCGAAATCTTTGGGACAAACGAAGATAGTACTGCTTTTAGATTTATAAAATGATTTGCAAACGTTTGAACAGAAAATGTCCATACAAACAACGTTTGAACACAAAATATCATACTAGAAACGTAAATAAATAAGGTGAAAATATTTATGTAACAAAAAATGATTAGACGCTAATATCACGTGGTACGACTCTGTATGTCCCTGCTCAATTCCAATGTTATTACCGTGAGAGTTTGAAGACATGTTTACAATACGCAAATAAAGCTATTTATGTAAAACGTACGGAGTGGAGGAAAATAATAGGGGCGCAACGTGTTTGAACGACACGTCACGTCTGACTATACACAGACTGTATCTACTTGTCGTAGTTACGCACCCAGCTAAGTGGAACGAGGCGTTACGTTCAGACGTCGCTGTTCCGGTAACACAATTCAGAGGGGAGTTCTCTCCGAGGACTTTCACCGTATTAACCCAATATCAGCCATACGCTTTAGAATCAGGTTAACAATCTCCTAGTTACAGACTTCTCCTTCCGTCGATCCAACAAATTTGATTATTCTACTATTTATTTGTCGACTAGGTACAGTAATTAAACAACGATATCTCGGAATAGATGGTGATACAGATCACTCGTTCATCGACCATCAAATTTCCAGGTCGTGAAAAGAAGCGGCTTTTTCAACGTTATCGTACGTAACGCAACGAAGAACGACTTCTGCTTTAGATGCTTCAGCGAAAAGGAAGACAATTCTTTTTCTCCGTAAAAGGCGATCAAATTGCCGTTTCCCGGCCGATTCCTTCGATCGTAGTGATTCATAAACGTTTCTGCGGTATCTGTTTACGTCTATTAGCATTTCGTCGTGCGGAGAATCGCGAAGAAAATGCTACGTCTTCCATCTGTTGATGGTATTGCGGTTCGAGTAACGCTCCAACGATCGCCCAGGCAACCAGTCACCGGCTGCTAGGAAGTATAAAATGTCAATACGCTTACCGGTGCCTTATTGTTGAGCTTGATCTATGTTTATAGATGTTGCAGTATAGGTCGCCATTACGTTGCATATACCGCTACGATACGAGGAGAGCGGCGAGTATCTTTTTCTGTAATATTCTGGCCATAATGGTACAAAGGCGACAGTAGTTCCTAACTTTCGCGCTGAAATATACGCACGCTCGTGCCACTCGCGCCAACAAGCACATCGTAAATTTGCGTAGATTCGCGTAGATTTGCAAAAGGCGTTGAGATAAGACGGGTACAAAGGCTATTTCTGTTTTAATTTCAAACGCCGATCTTCGTAAAATTATCTCCTTCGTTTCCCGTACGCGCAAAATTTCAACGATTATTATGAGAAAATATTAACGTAAAAATCATTTTCTTGAAAATATTTAAAAGCACAAAATCAATTTAGAAATAAAGTTTAAAACTTCTATTCAAGAAGTAAAAACTATATACATATATATATATCTTTGATACGTATCTTTTGTTTCTTATACGCTAACGTTTCATTTAGTAGTTATTTGGCAATATTAAAACAAAAGAATTACGAGTTTCACCATTGACAAGTCGAACTATACAACATAGACTAAACGTAGAATAAAAATTGGAAGATCGAACATGAAAAAATGCATGAAAGTAGCAATGTAGACAAGTTAGAGCACGAGACGTTATGTTGTTTGAATCGCGTAGAATGTAAATAATCCATACTCATTCTCGAGGTCATGGATAGGTACTCGAAGGCGCCTAGCAAGTTGTTTGCACAGGTCTAGATGACAAAACGTGTAACTCCTTTCGTATACTCTCTGTCATTGTCTCTGTCTATCTGTCTCTCTCTCTCTCTCTAAGTTTCTCTACCACATACGCAGTACGTAAGTAAATACGTGTGGTTGTTTCACCTTACGCGACACACACAAGCGCGTAAAGGACGTAAATGTGTGTAACCCGCGTCTGGCTGAGGGCGATATCGTTTACGATAATGCATGTGCCTAGTGCAGATCTCTCGGTCGAACGATCGTCCCCTTCAGCCTGCTTCCCCTATCGTCGACTCGTTACCTTCGACTTAACACGTTCACACACGATATGATACTTCGACAGACGCCATTTCGCTCCAACGACGATCTTCTCCGGTCGATTTCGAAAAATTGAACTGGAACGGCAGAAATTTACCAGTGCCTCTTTCCTATCTCCGAACGTGTACCTCATGCTGTTAGAGTATTTTCTCATTTCGGGTTATTTTCCGGGTACGCGCTCGATGCTATCCGGCACGTAGGAGAAAATTGCCGGGCGCAGAAAAAAGGAATTGTAGCGTACTGTTGGTTCGTTTTGTACGGTATATCGGAACCAGGTTCGACGAGGCGAAGGGGTTGAGGCGCCGGAGACTCGCCGAGGGAATGAAACCTGATTTAGAACTGCGGTCCAGAAATCTCCCGGGGGACCATCCGAGTTGACCACTGCGCACTCGCTTCGCTTTCCAGTGTCCCTGCGAGTGCGATCCTCACCCTGCTACTACCACCGAATCTTCGCCGACTCCTCCGTGTCCCACGTCCAACATCTTCGTGTCCCTGGACGCCAACAAGTGCGACTCTTTACCAACATCGCGTTCGAAATGTGTCCGGAATACTAAGGAACCCCTTCAGGCGTTACACCGGAATTTATTAAGATAAAAATAGACAAACGCAGCACCGCACAAATTCTGTTATCGAGCCAGTTAGCAATGAGATACTTTTCTCTCTCTCGCGCGCACACACACACACGCAGTACGTTTTTTTCATCAAACGGTTTTGTTTCATCAAACACTTCTACCATAGTACCCCTTTTACCTACGTACAGTAGAATACGATTTTCACAGATACTTCTCGCGGAACGTACACCTTTCTCGTTTGCTAGAAGAAATTGAAAGAAAATTTCTGTCGCTGTTGTAAAAGTTTCAGCTGGTGGAATCTTTACTTCGCAAGTTCCTTTCTACATCCGATGCAGATAACAAATATTGTTTCGACCGGTATAATATCGAATCTCTGTGGTCCTATGTGGAGCGTATCCCTGTGAAACCCAAAGGAAAGGGAAGGGGACCGGATAGGGGAAAAGTTTTAGGCAGGAGCCAAGGAAAAGAAAGAAATAAAGAGAGAGGTAGGAAGACGCTCCTGGCACAGCCTGGCGTGTAGGTTACTACGTGCTTGCTAGTCGGGGCATCCCGTGACCGTGGTCTGGCTTAAAGATTCGGGTCAGGCTGTAACCTGCCTCGATTGCAAATACAAGGGAGAAACACTCTTGGAAGCGCTGCCAAAACCAAAACTCAAGTGGCATCGGCTATAGACCCACTGCGCGACCGCAAACACGCAAAAATTTAATCGCCTCCCTCTACGACTCATTTGATTCCTCGGTGATCGACTCTGGCACCGCTTCCTCTGGAAGAATCTGTTGTAACCACGGATAAACGGTACTTACGCGTCGCGAATCATCTTCTGGAAAGAAGGGAATATCTTGTGTATCGCTACGATGAAAAATATACTGTCCGATATGCATAGAAATTAGTATATATTTTAGATTAGTATATATTTTATCGTACAACGTAGAGCTTCCTTAATTAAATAATTTTATATAGATAAAATACTTTTATCTTTCAACAATCGTTAATTACATTAGCCACAACTTTTAATATCATAGTTGTTCACAACCATGCAACATTGCATAAAGTTTTCTATCGTTAAAGTAACGCTTCGTATAGACGATATAGATTACGCAGATTCCGATTTGGACAGACCAATAAAGCTTATCAACTTATCATTCGCGTACCTGAAGAGTTCCTTTTTATAAAACATAGTAAAGATTCCATTAAGATCAGACTGTTCCCTTTGGCACATAAATTCTGGCATGCTACTAGAGTCGTAGGCTACAAGTGTTCGAACGACGTCTAAATTTTTAAAGATTCCGTCACTGAACGATCGCGCAATAGCCTAGAATACGACACGACAGGCATCGTGTACTAAGGATATCCATTCAATATGCAACATTCCCAAGTTTCAGAAGATGAGTTTCGCGAAGAGAAAAGAGCAAGTAAGGGTACGCGCGACGTCACGGAAAAATAGCACGCCCTTTGTCACCGGATATGAATCCTATTGAGCATACTTGGGATATGCTTGGGAGATCCAGTAGTGGCACAAGAATGCACCCTCGCTCGATGCGACGAAAGCTCGTTGCTTAGGCACTGAAGAATGGCTCGGCATACCATAAGAAGCTCTTTGCTATCTTTTTGGAAGCTGCGCATTCTCGTCTTATTGCGAGTGCGAAAAATGTGACGTTCGGACTGACGAATGCCGAAGACATTCTAGCTAACCAACGACGAATTATTTCTATTTTACGTTTCGTATCCTTTTCTATTTACTACCACCTGTTTATTTATAATTTATAACAACTCCCACAAACAGCATCCTTGGCGATAGAAACTGGTGAGATAAGAGAGCGATTGTAGGGAAACAACGATTGATATTTAGCGATGCAAGTATTAATACATTAGAGGAAAGATATAAAACATAAAGAAAGAGAGAGAGAGAGAGAGAGTATACTTGCCACCGTGCATCGCAATGTTTTTTCCTCAGAATCGGTTGATCGCTTGTTACCTGCTCGACAAACTAGTTGCGAGACTAAAAATAGCAATTTTTAGACGACGCGGATTTCTATGCCAGTTCGTCGCATAAATTGTTCGTTCGAATTCGACGCTACGGATATTATAACTTTCGAACGGCAAGTTAAAAGAAAAGTTCCCAATAATCGTTGATCTAAATTTTATCGCAAAGTGCAAACTTTCCCAGAATCCTCGAAAAGTGAAACTTTCGTAAATATTTGTACGCTTTCCACAGGTCGTACTCGACAGAAAATCTATCGTAAGAAAATACACTCGTCGTGGCATACTTGCTGGCACGGTTCTCGCGGAACATCGAAATAGAGTTGGAAAGAGGAGTATTCGACGAAAAGGTCTGTTTCGTGAAAGAACGTTGATTTACCTGGTTGGTAAAGGTAGAGGTCCGCGGCGCGCGGCCACACGATCGCCGAGCGCTCCACGCTGCCTGCTTAATTCCGCGTGTTTGCGGATCCGAAAAATCCTACGAAGAATCTCGTAAACAACGACGCGGTACTAGTGTCTCGTTATAGCACTGATGATCGTCGTTTAAGCAATTCACGAGCCTTCTTCGTCCTTTTCGACGGTATCTGCAGCACAACGACGATGCACCGTCATCCCTCTCCTTCTATTCGCGACATGAAAGTAACACACACACACGCGTTTCAATTCCTCGACAGCAGAATGGAAATATCGTTCGACGAGGAAAATCTCGCTTTTCTTTCCTCTTGGTTTCGTTCTTTTCACTCGGCCGGGCACTCACCGGATCACGTTCGATGTTACAACGTCGCTATAGAACATCAATAAAAATTCAACAGGCACACAGGTAGCCGGCAACTTTCAAACTGATCACGAGCAGCTCTTTTCAACGTGAGGAACATCCGTGAGTATCGCTAAAGCGCCACTATCAGGGTGTCGCCGGTAGTAGTTCGACGACCACGTGAGCTAGGAACGATCGGATTCGGATCCACGTGTCGTCGACCTCGCGTAGACGATCAGCCCGACTAAACGAAATCTGTCGAACCTCGAAATCGCTTGGCCGATCTCGAAAGGAGTTGGAACGTCGTTGATACTCCCGTCCTCCGACTTGGATCGTAAAACACTCGGATCATAGGACGACACTTTAAAACCGGAAGGACAACTAGTAAAATTAGATCTTTATACGACGCGTTAAAAAGACAATCTGAAATTGTAAGCCGCGTAGTCAGTAGTCGCGACACCTGAGCACGTGTATCATCAAATATCAATAATAACAACAATAACAACCACAACAGCACTATATCACGATGGAAGGGAAGGCGGTCCCCCCGGAATCGTTCCTCCTCCGCTAGCTCCGCAGCAGACGCTCCTCGTGCTAGGTGTCAGCCCCTTCGGAGATGCTGGTACCGGCGGTGAGAGCGTCAACCGCGTGGCTACCGACCGTGATTGTTGACGGCGTCGTCGTACTCATCAAGAAAGGGATTCGTTACCTTGTCGATCGAAACAACGAAAAGACACCAGCCAGCCTGGTTCGTCAGCCGCGCAAAGAAAACTCGATCCTCTTTTGTTTTCGCTTCAAATCGACGCACTCGATCTACCACCGCGACCAGAGTTCGCGTGTTTGACACGCGTGTGATCGACAAAGTCTGTATCGCGGCGAGAAACAACCTGAACGAGAAGGCAGGCAAGGGGTTTGTGACAAACGACACTATGCTCGTCCAGCTGATCGGTACGACGTGAGAGAACTCGTTCGCTCAGCAACGATGCTGGTGCTGCCTTCTTTGCCAAAACGTGGAGATGGTGTACACTGCGGTCGCTCTCCGCACACTGAGGATAGCTGACGTCATGAGCCTACCACGCGGAGGTGGTCTCGCGAGCGAGCGTTTCGCGCCGGCGCCTGCGGCGCTGCAATCCCTATAGATACACCACCGCTCCAGCGGTATACCTCTCTCTATGCCGCGCCGGTGTACCGCCGGTCGCATATATGTATCACTGGTCTACGTCGACGATTCGACTCCACTCCACTCGTTTCTACCTACGACCAGAGACCGAGTAACGGTTTAACCGTCAACGGAGGAGCTAACACCTAATGGAGTTTTACGTTACGCAACGTTGGACACGGTCAAACAGGTCAAACGATTGCACCGGACCAACCTTACCAACGAATAGAACCAGCAAACCCATTTCACGTGAATATTATGCGAATAGTAATTGGTTGATACGGCTGATACGATAATCCCCATGCCGATTTTTATTTTCCTTCCTATCCAAACGTATCTCTTCGTTTCACGAACACGAATCGCACCAAGTTGTGTTTGAAAGTAACGGATTTGGTTTACGAGCAACTTCTTATCAACTTAACGAAACAATCGTACGCAAACGTGTATTCCAAACTTCTCACCTTGCTAAATAACAAAAGCAAGTATTTTTTAACACGAGTCAACGAGACGTCCAACGCTATTTTAAGATGGGATGGTGATAAATTAAACGCGTTTTCAAACGATACCTGCGACTACTGATTTTATATACAAGAAAAAATTCAACCAGCAGTATCATGCACGTAGAAAAGGTTTCCGTTTCACCGATAACGATAGATCAACGTCATAAATGATTTCAACGTAAAGCCTGTATAACAATTCTTTTATTCTTAACCACACGGTCCCTCTCTAAAACGTACATGACGTTTGTAGAATTAAAATGAAAAGCGAGGTAAACTCTACTAAAGAACTCTTGATCACGCTCCATAAATCATCGTTAAAACAACATTCTGTCAACGTTTCATCGCTCTTTATGAACTCGTGCATTTTTCCAATGGAATATTTCCAACGAAAGCTATATTCCGTACGTTTATTGCTTTTTAATCGAAATAACAAATCGAAACAGGAAGAACGAACGATTTGCAATTAGTATCAATTATACTTTTCCTGATGTTTCCACATCGTCTTGCTCTTAACTACATATCCTTTTGCGCGTGTTCACAAAAATCGAATGCTGGATAAAGATCGTACGAGTATCCCTCTGGCGGTGATACCCATGATCCTTAAGGTGATTTCTCACAGACGGAAAACCGCGAGCAAGGGATTTCAAAGAGAAAGCTCGCAAGTTCCTTCGGACCGTCGTTACGGGTAGAAAGTTTCGACGGAAGTTGTGGCCTAACTCTGTTAACTCCACAGAAGACGACAGAGAAATCGACAAATCCAAGACGAAGGATCGGCGAAAAGATATCGAGAGTTTTCGTGGATTTTTAAATGTAGATATTAGCACGAATGAAAATCTTCTAGATTTCGGACGAGTATCGATGGATTTCTCTTTTATTAACAACGACAGACGATTACAAAAAAATGGTATGATTTAAACGAAAGACAGCAAGCGTAGTTAGCTGGAAAAGTTCGTATCATTTTGTCACAAATGAATCGAATAATAAATATTAACGGGTAATCGCGTTTCTCCCTGTTTGGACAGTTTCATGGATTTCGAAATTTAGATATTAAGATAAATAAGAACTCTATTGATTTCAAGCGGGAACGCGGTTGTGTATTGATAGTTTTCTTATTGAAACCGATAACACAAGGGAAATGTTACTTTATCGAAGATATCATCGATATACCGTTCTCAGAACGAAATAGTCGAATTACTCGTGGAAGATAGCAATTGATGCTACGAGTTTCCTACTCCTTGTACGTAGAGTAGCTGGTTTAAGTGCATGTCAGTTAGTATGTAGGTTGATGCAGTAGGAATAGAACAGTCAAGGAGAGCAAACGAGAGCGAGAACCAAAAGAGACAAATAGGGGGATACAGAAAGAGTGGAACAGAAGAGAAGGGAAAGGAAGGGAAGGGAAGGGTAGGGAAAGGAAAGGAAAGGGAAGGAAAGGAAAGGAAAGGAAAGGAAAGGAAAGGAAAGGAAAGGGAAGGGAAGGGAAGGGAAGGGAAGAAAGAAAGAAAGAAAGAAAGAAAGAAAGAAAGAAAGAGAACGGCCGCCCGTCAATCTCTTTCTGATCCCATCTCGCTTGTTCTTTCTCGTTTGCTCTTGGTCGTTGGTGGTGTTGGGTGGGCTGATGGTAGGAGGTGGATGGAAATCAATAGCCCTGAATAATGAACCCCAAGGCAGCACCCTCACTCCGCTCTCTCCACGGTCTGGAGCAGTCTCTCATGCATCCTCTCATTCCAAACTGAGAGAGAAAGCAATTCTCTCTCCGTCTCGTACTTTCCACCGTTTTCTCTTTCCGTCTCTCTTCTCCTTCCTTCGATCTCCTTCGCTTCTCTGCGCCACCCGGGGCCTACCGATCCCTTCTCCTTCTCGACACCCGAAAGGAGGTGTTTGTGTCCTCTCCTAGTCCCCAACTTTGCTACGAGACCCCCTCGAACCCAATTCGGATAACCGACGGAAGAGGAGGAGAAGCAGGAGGACACGGAAAATGATTACCCTCCTCCTCTTTCTCCTTCACCTCCTCCTCCTCTTTCTCCACGACGGATCGATGGTCGTCGAGCACCTTAGTTCGTGATTCTCTTGGATTCGGATCAATACCTACTTTAGCATTGCAATAAAATGGTCGGACAGCGCGTTATGATAGCCCACTCTCTTATCGAGTATCCGTCGAAGAAGCAATTTCGCGGCCACTAAAGTTATTTGCGATTTCACTCGAACGTAAAACGTGTACATCACGTCGATCTAGAAAAAAAAGACGAGTATAATGCTCGAAAGGTGGGGCAAATTATAATTACTCGTAGACGTATCATCTAATCCGAACGTTGAAGGAGATAAATCGGAAACGATGTGTTAGAAAAGACCGGTAAAACAAGCGGTTGCTCGATGGTGCGCAAACGGAAGTGCGATTCTGAGAAACTGGAGCCTGATGTTTTCATCCGACGGAGTTTCGATACGATGACTAGAATAAATAGACCCGTCAATTTACATAGTCGTTAACGGGCATGGCTGGCAAGCCCTTATCGGCTCCGGTGGCTTCTGAACCTCCTGACCTAGCCAACGCGTTCTACGTTATTCCTATACTCCTCCTTCCCTACACCTCGGTAACTTCAAGGCCCTTCTCCTATATACACCACCCTGGATCCTTATCCGAAGGAGACGCTTATTAAAGATCGATCGGGGACACTGCAGCAATTCTTGGATACTTTAACCAATTGAAAGTAACTGGATAGCTGCAAACGTTGGCCTGAATGCAAACCCTTGTAATTTACCAGCGCCCATATTGCTCCTACAGCTTGTAGCTTCAACGATGCATCTCTAACGACGACTAAGAGCTACAGTTTAACGACATTTACAATTTAGATACAGTTGGAGTGTCGCCGAGTATTCTCCCTTTATTCGAGTCGAACGATTCGATTATTAAAAGTATTCGATATTCCGTTTGCGATTTATTATCGAATTCTAGACGAGGCGTTCCATTGAATGCGTGTGCGCCGAATATAAGAATAAACCAACCAAATGTTTATTTTACAAACCCCTCCCCCTACTGCCCCCCTGTCAGCCTCTCCCTCTCTCTCTCTCTCTCTCTCTCTCTCTCTCTCTCTCTCTCTCTCTCTCTCTCTCTCTCTCTCTCTCTCTCTCTCTCTCTCTCTCTCTCTCTCTCTCTCTCTCTCTCTCTCTCTCTCTCTCTCTCTCTCTCTCTCTCTCTCTCTCTCTCTCTCTCTCTCTCTCTCTCTCTCTCTCTCTCTCTCTCTCTCTCTCTCTCTCTCTCTCTCTCTCTCTCTCTCTCTCTCTCTCTCTCTCTCTCTCTCTCTCTCTCTCTCTCTCTCTCTCTCTCTCTCTCTCTCTCTCTCTCTCTCTCTCTCTCTCTCTCTCTCTCTCTCTCTCTCTCTCTCTCTCTCTCTCTCTCTCTCTCTCTCTCTCTCTCTCTCTCTCTCTCTCTCTCTCTCTCTCTCTCTCTCTCTCTCTCTCTCTCTCTCTCTCTCTCTCTCTCTCTCTCTCTCTCTCTCTCTCTCTCTCTCTCTCTCTCTCTCTCTCTCTCTCTCTCTCTCTCTCTCTCTCTCTCTCTCTCTCTCTCTCTCTCTCTCCCTCTCTCTCTCTCTCTCTCTCTCTCTCTCTCTCTCTTTCTCTGTCTGTCTGTCTGTCTGTTTCGCTTTACCCTCTTTGATTCAGAGTTCCGATGCTGCGCAAAATTATATTCGTTCGTCACTTCGAGATAATAAGTTGGTATATCAACTAAAATGTTTTCCTTAGCAATCAAGCGAATCGCGATGCCGGCCGTCTTCTATCCTTCGAGTCAAAAGAGCCCAGAGCGGATCGTCGGAACAACCCCTCGTAAGGGTACGCTAGTAACGATTATGCAAATTTCATTTGGCCCAGTCCAATTCTTCGCACACGAAAGATTAGGACATTAGACCAGCCAGAAAAGAAGTAAGAGAGCCTGCTCTAAACTAAAGAGTGAATATATAAAGAAGGAGAAGACGAACGAGGAAGCAGAAGAGGAGCTTTACCATGAGATTCCGAATACCGACATGCTTCCGTCGCGTCGTCTCGATTATCTTCCTGCTTTCAACTGTGCATCGCCTAAAGACAGTCGTTTCGTTCTAATGCATCACGTAATGCGTAACTACGCGTTGCTCGTTTCACAACGTTCTACGCAAGTTGTTACAATCAATTGCATCTACTAGTACCGCGTTAAAATTGAGTGGAAACGCGTTACATCTTCGGTGCGAATGAGATTATTTAAAAAAGTACGTAATTATTAGTTAATTTCTCGAATAGAGGAATCGCGTAACATAGAAGATAGGATAGATATTCGACAAAAAAGACCATGTATTCTGTGCAGAAGCTTCTGCTAAAGAATTTCACGGCTCTTGTTCTCCTACGAATGTATCTGAGCGGCACGACGCCGCGACGGGCCGATGTGGCTTTGCGGAGAACTTCGCATCCGCTGGAACAACGAGAGAAAATGCATCGTAGGTTATGCTTCCCATCTCAAGATCCTACCTTCTGCTGCCTTCACGATGGGAATTCCCATTCTTCGTGCTCGCCGGCTCGGAATTTTCCGGTAACCAAGCATCGACGTTGCTCGAAACTTCTTCCTTATGCCTTCCATTGTCGTGTAATTTTAGTTTCATATCGGAGCGATAGCCACATGAATCGAGTGGGCTCTCTTTCGACACGACCACGGACCAGAAACAAGCGAGAAAGAGAAAGTGCATCGTTTCAGAAGAATAAGGTGGTGCAACCCGAGGTCCTTTACTTCCCCGAACAACGCGACTCTTCTTGCCCTCGATCGAGACAAAGCCGTAGGTATTACCTTATTTCCCCAGTGCCTTGCTCCATTCTATTGTACAAATCCTTCTTAGGAGGGTGTTCACACTCACACACTCGCTGTCTAGAATCTGCCAAAGTATTGCCAGCCGCTTCTTTCTCGCCAACTGCTGCTTCTGCCTATTTATGTCGAAACAATACGCGTACTCGTTATTTTAATGGATCCTTCTCCACGACGGAAGCTACCCTCGATAGTAGATTACTTCTGTTCGACGCTGTTTACCATTCGTTTAAGGTAAACGTTTAAGGTTGCTACGGGATGGCAGGGAAAGCAGGGGGAGGCCGCCGAAAGATGCGATCGGCGACGATTAAGTCGCACGTAAAGATGTCGGTAAGCGGTATTATTTGCAGGACAACGGAGTACCGTTATAAAGAGGATTTCGTTTTCCGGATTAAAAACAACAATTCCTGCATCGTCAATTCGAACACCAAATTGTTCCGAATCCTAGCAATTTTCAATGGGCTAAAGGGCGATGCGTTCTGACTGGATCGATTCGCGAGGGTAGGAGAGACGGAGAGAAGAGTCGATGTAGAGAGGCCCTGTGGCAAAAAAAGTGGGATAACATACGCCCGTGCATGCAGACGAAGAGACGGACGAACGAGCGTACGGACGAACGAACGGAATGAGCGGACAGACAGCCCTCGTGAACCTCGTGTCGAGAGAGAAGAGAGAGATTGCGGGAAGGCTGGTAGCGGGGTTGGTTGCCATTGTAATGGCGTGTGCCATGGTCCCCATGTGCCAACCACCCCAACAGCTGAGCCCTTTGCTACACTGCTGTTAAATACGCTGAAACGAGCAAACCGCTCGCGAGAGTTAAACTCGTAGTTATCGTTCGCATCGATATACATGCATATATATATATATACATATATATATATATATATACATACGCGAATCGATGGACGCGTCCTCTTTAAATCCACTCTACTGCACAAACGCTTGCAATTGAAAGGAAATGATTTCATTTGGTTCTATTCTGCGGCCACCGCCGATATCAAGATTTATATTTTAATACATTTAATTGAACGACAAAATGATATACGTTTGTCGCTTAAATTATGCCGACGGCCGAGGCACGATTCCACCGTTCGTTGCATCTCGATACCGTTTGATTGTGAATTGTAGCATCGAATTGTATTGTGTTTCGAACGCTGCCGCCTCCGCCCCCACTCCCTCTCTCCACAGTTGCGATCGGTTCATGCAAATTCAATCGCACACACGCTTATAACTGTGCGTCTATGTACGCGCGGCAAACGGTCGTTAAGACCGTTAATTATCTTCTTTTCTCGATTCGAAAAGTTACGGCTTTATGCGCTCGTTAATATGTTATGACGTCACTGACAACGAGATTGGGAACCGAGATTACAGAATCGAAAAAGGAACGAGGGACGAAGGAATTGTTCCCGAATATCGACGGTGGAAGTTACCAAAGTATCGTAACTACCCGATAATTAAGTAAGAACGCCGAAGTGGCAGCCAATGGAGCGGCCAGTAAAATAAAGGGGATGTAAAGCGAGTTTCCGTGAACAGAGTCGAGGTGGTAGTTTTCTGTTTACGCTGAATTGTAACTCAATCTGTAGGGCAAAACAAATTGGTCGAACGCCGGCAACCGGAAGGAGGACAGCCGTGGCGACCGTCGGAGCAGAGAATGGTGACCGAGAAGGGTGGAAAGGAAAGCGGTGGACTACCATGATCCGGCCAGTCAATGCTACTAGCCAAGAGAGAGAGAGAGAGAGAGAGAGAGAGAGAGAGAGAGAGAGAGAGGGGGCGAGAAAGGGAGGGGAGAGGGAGGGTCAAAGAGGTGGATGTATTAGCATTCACAGCAACCTTCTGCTACCTTGCCGGAAGTACGAAAGAGAAAGAAAAAGGGTAAGGACGGTAAGAAGATAATACCGTGAAGAAGGACGGACGTCATACCGGGGACAAGGACCGGAGAAAGGGAGGAAAAGTTTCGCTCGAAACCGTGACAAGGGATGGGCAGCGAACGGTTAAAAAGGAGGGGTGCGGAGACGAAGCCACGCAGTTCGAGGAATCAAAATATAATTACACGAAGACAGACCATAACACAGAGACAGAATCACGGAGAAATAGACGGGTCTCATTAAAATTGGAGAGCTGTTTCGAAACTACAAGACTGCCGTGTCGGTTGCAGCCTTGTCGCCGTTGAGTACTACCTTTCCCTAACTCGAGCTCTTGCCACGCTCTCCTCTCGCTGTGTATCCTATACTCGTCTCCCCCTCCCCTTTGTCTCTCTCTCTCACACAAACACGCGCGCGCGAGCACACACACATTTTTTCTTCGTATACGTTTTGAACGAAAAACTTCACAGAGGTTACAGGCAACGTATTGAAAAACCGGGCTGGATGTAAAATAAAGGGAACGCGGCGGCGTTGAATGAAGCTTCGCGGCTTTCAGATGTGCATTTTAATGAACCCGTCGACATCGTCGGACCAGCGACGTTATCAAGTGACAACGACTCCTCCGTAAGTAGTAGCGGAGCCAATAGTCTTTTTCGATGTCTCCTCGACAGATCGCGTGATACCGTCATTTCGGCCTCCTCGCACAGACGTAACGCACGCGCATGTGCCCGTTATTTGACTTGGCGAATGTCAATGCAAACGAATACATTTCGTTCGTTGTTAGCAAAATGACCCCCGATTGTTTCGGTGGACGTGCGTCAAAACCATACCACCCTTGTTTGCTGGAAAGCTTCAAATTACAGGTACCGTCGCGGTACGGTTGCCGAAAATCGCTTCATAATAGCTTTGTACCCGTTTCGCGCGTGAACGAAACCTTTCTTCAGCGAACGCGAACAAACGCCACCTCGCTAATGAAAATATTTTTAAGAGCGTAACGACCTACAAATATCTTTATGTTTGCGTGAACGTTAATTACGAGACGCGTAATCTGATTTAAATGCAGATAATTACGATAATTCAAATAGATAGCAAGCCGAGAATAATCGAACGAAAAAACGAACGTAGAATGACGAATAAAGGGAAAGAGTTAAGGCACCTACCAAGACCATTTGATATCGGACGTTTCAAATTTAATGCGCGTAACAGCGACAAACGTGTAGGTATAATCTCGTCGTAAGTACATGTGTGTATATATATACATGTAGGTGTGCGTGCGTGTGCACTTTTACAGGTTTTAGAGATACAATTATGGAGCGATAAAATATTGCCGATTCGCGGAGAACGCGCGAAGCGTAGCAAAGTTGGAAGCGAGAATAATTCGAAAGATTAACGAGCTATTTCCCGGCAAAAACTCGAACGGCCATTCGTCAACCATAAATTTTGCATGCCTACAAAAATAAAAATGTGCTAGCCCCAACGTCGCACTGGTCTTCTGTGTAGCTTATCGGCCGGATATTTATTGTAAAATACCTGCATCCCCTCTTCCTCCGACTACGGTCAGGCGAGCGGATTACGGCCATTTTTCCTACAAATTAAATAAACGGAAGTCGCTGAAGGATACTGCCAACGATACCAGATTTCCAAGAATTATTTATCAAAATCAACCATCCATGATCCATTGCTTGAATATTTTACGATCGCCTACGGCGTGACTGTTATCGATCAAAAGTCAAGCTGTCTTCCCTATCCCCCCTTTCCCCTCGGCCGTCGAAAAAAACTAGTTTTATAACGACGAAACGATATTATCAAAGCCAAAATTCCGAATAAAATCGTTGGAACCCGAGGCTTCGAGTCTAATGCACAATTCATGAAGACAATCCGCATGCAGCCCTCCCAACATTGTCTCATTTTTCTGGATGCCTTTATGAAATCCCAACAGAGGCGAGGCGAGGCGAGGCGAGGCAACGCACGTCACCAAAACCACTTCCTCCGAGCTTTCGTTCTTTTCGCATCCCTCTTTCGTTTATATCGTATCGCACAACCGACCCCATAGTAATTCGAGCAGGCTACGATCGAATGGAAGCACTAGATAGATACCTTTCGCCAGAAGAGGAGAGACTGCGCGATCAGCGACGTCAGTGTTAAAATCTCCGTTTCCGGGCAAGTTCCCGCTACGGAAACGACACGAATCGCTCATGAACGTTGTCCCATTGTATCAGGTTTGCCGGCGTCTGGTGTACCGCGATGTTCGAGGGAGGAAGAGATTGCCCACCCTCGGGTGAGAAGGAGAGGTTACCAAGGGTGGGTAGGGAGGCTTACGGCCGGCCAACAAAGGCCGTCGATCGTTGACGTCGGCTCATCCTCTCGGAGATCGACGTGAATGCCCGCGAAATTTATTGTTTCACCGGCTTAGCCCACTCTTCTATGCCCCTTGCCTCGCTTTTCTTTCCTCCTTTTCCTCGCTCTTTCAACCCTCAAACGTCCTCCTTCTCGCTCTTCGTGTCTCTGTTGCCGGTCGGCGTTGTCGCCATACATCGCATCGTCAGACAAAAGAATAAATCCTGATTAATCTCTCAGTCGCGTTTCGAAAGCTACCACGCCGATGATACCACCATGTATAATGCGTTGTCCGGTTATACAATGCGAAGGGTGCTCGTTCCGATACACATCGTGCATCTACGTTTTTTCCTACCGCTGTTCCTGCTCCCCGTTATCGAGAACCAGCGAAAGCTATCGGGATTATCACGACTTTATATTTAGAACTTTTCGTTGGTTTTACCAAACCATTGCATTACAGTTTTTCGATTCCATCGTTTCGTCCAATTTATAAATATATCTCGGATACGAAATATAAAACAAGTTCTATCCAATTCTCTGAATTTTTCCATTCTAACACTGTCACAGCTTCGCGAGTCGAACAGCTTTTAGCCGAAAATATAATTTTAAAAAACACCCGTTTCTTCTCACTTACCCTTGTGCATGCCAGTGTACTTATCCTTGAGTACAGTGAACTCGTAAATTTTGCCAAATTCCTCGAACATGGGTCGCAACGCGTCCTCTTCGAGGTGACGCGGTATCTGCCCCACAAAGAGTTTGATGGCGCCGTCTCCGTTGCTGAACGATGGCGAGGACGAGACTGGTATCAACATTTCTGTTTCCCGCGATACACTAGCGTTCAAACTGCGTGGCAAAACTCGACAGCCGATGTCGACGACCTTGGACCCCGCTTCGCGTATAGGTCGGTCGCGATCGATCGTCCACGTGTATTCGGTCAAAAGGGTTTCGCGATTACTTATCGCGACGCGCATAAACCACGTCCGCGAGCAAAGTCAGTGAGCAGTCGACACGTGAAGGAGGGGACGGACAGCGTCACGAAGGTGCTCGTTAACTGCCGTCACTGAGGGTAACCGACCGGTCGACGAGCATCTAGGGATGAGGCGACGAGAGCGTGAAACAGGCGTTATTTGCCGAAAGCAGAGTCTCGACGAATAGGCAGCAGAGGTCTAGCAGGACGAGTAAGAGGAGAACGAGAAGGAGTTGGAGGAGCAAGAGGTCCGGTTTTAATCAGGAACTCGATAAAAAATACACGATAGCGTAATCTTCGTTGGAACGGAAAACAGAGTGACGTGGGAGGAGTAGCAGGTCCGAAGAGAAAGAAGGAGTAAGATAGGAAAAGACTGTGGCGAGGGTGGAAAGCGGCTAATGCAGCTTGTGCACGGAAAAGCGAATACTTAACGAGAAAGAGGGTAAAATAAAGGAAGTGGAAGAGGGAGTCGACGATGCCGCTCGCACGCAACGATTAATGGCTTTCGAAACACATTAAGAGAGGCCTTTGGAAAAATATCTCCTATCCGAGTAAATTAAGTGCGTGTTGTCGCGCGTGACGCGACGTTATGCCGTTGATAAACGTGGATTTAATGTCCGTTCGACTAATCGCGAGATAACGATATCCGTGCGCATCCACTAGAGCGTCGATTATTATCAATTACACGTTTACAATATTGCCCGTTACAGAAATACTTGCCAATACGGTGCTTATCGATTCGCGTAGGTTCGATCGATAAACGCATCGAACAATGTGACCGCGTCCACAAACACCAGTTGCTTGCAAGCAATCCGCGAGCAATCTGAATAGAGAACGTCCAATACGATGCGAAAAATCCGGCAGATTTACTAATAATAACCGTTTTATGTCAATGTTTCAAGCAGAGCGAAATATCATTTATACGCCGACCGAGAGATATTACGTTTACATACATAAGGGGTATACAGCGCGTAACACAGATAACCAGCAGCGACACTTAAAGGACGACCACGATACTGCACTTTCACCAGACAAATCTCACTCTACGGTCGACATAAACACGATTGCTGATTCATCGATTACTTGTTAATCGTATTTATACTCCATACTGAATATCCTCGATATTTATTCTTTTGATACGTTACATCGGAATCGTGGTCTTCTCTCTTACAAATTTTTATGACGTGATTGCTGCAACGATCGATAAGTCTTTTTGTACGATTCAAAACTATCCAGCGACGTAAGTATCCTTTGCCACGGGTAACCACGGTACTTCTAAGAGAACGATAAGTACGTTGTCGTGCAGATTATTTCGCCCGTAAATAGATATATCTTAAGCTAAACGATCACAAACACAGCACGTTCACGATCACAAGAGAACAGAACTACGACACAGCGCACGAGACACTAAACAACACTGGTGGTTGAACGACCCTCAGTTTGATCCACACCACGCGCCCTGACGCCATCGTCCACCGGGAAATTACACGCACCCTTCCCCTCCTACGAGCCACCCCTACGACGTCATTCCGTCTCAATATACGAAGGGTGCAGTTCCCCTATCGAGTCTTTGCCGGGCACGAGGGCGTCTTTGCGCCCTCTTATTAGCCCGTCCAACTTCCCAGCAGCCTCTGTACCGACTGTTTCCATGCGTTGTCTTCGACCTCTACTGCTCCGTTTAACCGAATTCGCGTAAAAATTCGGTTCGACGAAAGAACGTTACAGTCTGCGTTGTTCCCGTGTTTCATACAGCTGCCCTAAACTTCTGCTCGAGATAGTTCAACTTTGTAACTTAGGTGGGTCTTCCTGCATAAATATATGTTTAATTCTACTTAACGTCGATACTCGAAATAAACTTTAACAAACAACGCGTTAAACAACATACTGAATTAAGAAACGGTGGAAATCGTTGAAAATAGTCAATTTACGCATCCATATCGCACAAGTAGAAAGATACAAATAAACAAAATAGAAATATTCACTTTTACGAAAGGAATAGACCAGAAACTAGAAAAATCAGCAACACAATGATTAATGTGTTTCGTTGCAAACACAAGTTTTGTGAACGCTGTCGGCGAGGGTATCTGTTCTAACGGGTAGCCACTCTCTACGGGGTTAGTGAGCTGAGTCATCGCCTCGTGCGATACTCGATCGCGTCACACTACTCTCGCAGCTCCTGCGATACACGCACACACAATTAAATAGTCGCGTATGCGCACACACTCATCTGTAAGAAATCCTGCATTTCCAAATTCTACAATTTTTCGCACGACTGTTATGCACGTAGTCGCGTGACCGAAAGTCACGCTTGAAAAGTTTCTCGCTATATTTTAACGCGAAATCTCGTTCCTTTACCTATTGCGATATCCGTTTAAATCAATTTTCTAGATAAATTATTGAACATAGCTTTTTAAGCGTGTTAAACATGATTAAAGGACAAAGGATATTGGAAAATAACGGGCGTTTTAAAATTATCCACTCGTTTGAAACGCTAGATATCGAATAAAAGTATAGTTGCGTTAGATACGCGATATTTCTACCGTTTATAGGTATTCGCTCGCTCCGTTAACGCACTTGTTACAGATCGTTTTATCATCCGTCCTGTAAATTCGATATAACGGCACTGGCGTTTTAAACAACGATAAGCTGTCTTTATTTAGTTCCGCGAGGCTTATAATCAGCAAATTTAATTGCAACATGTGCTCTGGTCCTCGCGTTTATCGACCCATTCTCTATGGAAAGACGCGGACTGTGATGTTAATGTGGGTTAAGGATAGAAAGAAACACACTAGTAGTACTCTGGAAAAGCGCACCCGGCATAAGAGAGCCGCGTAAGTATTACGTTTGCACGTTCCTACAAACCTGACAACTACTCTTTGTTTCGAAACTGAAGAGACCTCGGTTCTTCGTTCTACAAAACGCAAAGCATCGCCTTGTTTATAGATTAGCCGCGGTACGGAAACTTAGCTGGCTAACATTTTGTTAGGTTAATATTTGCTAAGTTAGAAAATAAAAAAGAAAAAGGTGAGAATAGTGTTCGCGGTAGAGGTCGGTGCGCGGGAGATGAACTCGACGACGTCGACGTGATTTATGGCTAGAGGAAATTGCCCGAAAGTATACGAATTTTTCGTGGAACGACGAAACTACAAAACGTGATCCATGAAAAGCAGAGTATCGACCAAGGATAACGTTAGAAGGATAGCAAGAAATATAAACGAGCTTCCCAAATATGAGATAGAAACGAGTTTCCATTCCTCCCTACACACGGGTTCAGAGTACGGTTATTCGTTTTTTTCTTTTTTTGTTTTTTTTTACAAACGCTGGAAAAAGAAATCAAGACTAAGAAAATAGTTTCGGAATGTAGAGTTTCGATATGGTCGCACGGCAATCGAGACATTTTTCAAAGAAAACTACTCCCTCGGCAGAATTAATCACGCTTTTTTTTCTCTCTATCGCAAATTCATCGCACGTCGGCGGCCGTTCCCGTAGCGTTAACTCGTCGACGAGAAATATTCCCGCGGTTTATAAAGAATGTAAACTGTACATGCAACCTTCCACTGTCAACGATCGTTTTCGCTATTGCGTCGCAAATGCGTGCCAAAGCTAGAAAGAATAGAAAATAGAAAATTTACGTTGGCATAGCGTATAAACCTGCTCTTTCCTCGTTGTCACTATCATACGGTATACGTGTATCGTAACAGACCGATCTTGAAAAACCATCTTGTATCCCGTACGTCGCATCCCTTGCCGTTTACCCAGGAAACACGTAAAAAATATAACCCACCGGTATCTGACGCGCATGTCCTAAAAACTCTACCAGCAATAATTCACGCACAGAGGATGCTCTTACCTAGGTACGGTCTGGGTGTACATGTATGCCGGTATGTATCGCAAGTATCGGCCAGTTTCTTCCTGCGAGTAAACGGCTGTGTACAGGCGGCCCGAGTAACAGACTCGTGTCCACGTATACAAGAATGTATGCGCAAGTATGATATAACTCACGGTAAAGTTTCAGGCCACTTGTGCCGCGTAAATTATTAAGCATGTGTTGCCCGAGTTGCCTCCGCACTCTCCAACTAGAGAGGAAAGGAACAGAGCGGTTCCGCTGGATGTAGCAAGAGGACGAAAGGTCAGAGAATCGCAGAGAGAGGTCGAGAAAGAGGAAGAAGGTAACTGGCGGTTTCTGGTTCGACTTCCTCGTCGGTCTCTTCATAGGATGGAGCACCATTGTAATGCCGAGTAATGCAATGCAATGCGATCTAAGTGAACTTTGGCTGGGTCGAGCGCATGCATATTAGCCTCATCGCCAAGTAGCACTGCCACAACCGCCTCTTGCGTGTCTTCCCACCCACCTCTATTCTTCTTCGCTCCTCTATTCTGACCACTTGCTCTCCTTCGCGCGTGCCTCCACCTTCTCGTTCGCGAAACTATATCCTCTTGGTCCTTCCTATATACCAGCTACCATCCCGATTCTCATCTAAGGCCGACTTTAATGCGCGGGGGTGCCATGGGATTTGCCGGATTAGCACCGAGAATTAGCAAGCAAATGCGGCAAGATGCTACCCATCTCCGACATCCCGAAAATTATTTGTCGCTTCGTCGCTTCGTCGCTTCGCTTGCTCACACGCATATGTTCGCTGTTATTAGAAACAGTTTAAACCTCCGCTCCCGATGTTATATTCCTATGCTAATGTAATATAACGTTGGATAACTCTTGATAACGAGCAACTGGAAATTTCAGATTTTACACGAATAGAAAATTATTTATTTATGTTATTTCTTCCGCAATCACGCGCGACATTCGTCGGCATTTCTCACCGGGTTTTCCTGAAAAATTTATCGCTGATCATAAAAACAAGATGCAGCGTTAACGATAGATTATCGTGGAAGGAGATAATGGACAGCGCAGCAAAAAAGCCTGCCGGATTTTTAATGTCAACGGGAAAGGCCTGGTAAATGCGACTCAACATTTTATTATGTAACCTAAGGTACATGGAATACAGTCTGTTTCCATGCAATTTTGGAATGATATCGCCAAGGCTTTCACTCGCCATACATATTTGTAATCGATGTCTCAAGTTTTTCATCATCGGCCGTACCGTTCGAGCTTTCTCGGGTGGTTTTTAATGCGAACACTAAATTTCGATTGAATTTCAGTTCGTTAACTTCAGGGTGAGAAACATTAAAGATTCTAAACAGCTCTCGGTATAATTCGAATTGATTCGAATAATGCGGTCACGTTTGATCTCGTTTCCGAAAGTGAAACATATAAAAATTCCATCCTTCTTTTTTCGTTGATGAATTGATAATTCCTTAAATGTGACGTTTTTTTATTTAAACCAGTGTCACAAACCAGCGTATCATTTCGCTGATGGATATTGTAACAAGAAATTAGTAGGTATATATGTAGTTGTCCAAGCAGTATAAGATAGAGTCGTCCTAGATTTAAGCTCGCAATAAGATTTTTTGCTACTTAGCGTGATTTGCTTTTTCTCCCAGTGCACTCGCTTTCTCTTAACACTGTAGCAAATTGGTTTGTTGATGTGTCGACGGGATTGTACGGCTGTATTACGCGAAAGGCGGCGCGGCGGCATGGCGATGCGCACGAGAGCCTGAAATTAGAGCCAATCAATTACTCGACGAGCTCCTTACGACGTAGTTTCGACATGTGTACGCACACTATTTCTTAAAGGAAACCGGAAATCATCGTGTGCCATAGAGCAATGAGCATTTTCAACGACTCGACGTCCGTGGGAACGAAGATATATATCGACGAAACACGCATTGCGAGAAATCGCACCTCGAACGCCGGAATAGAAAGCACGCCGAGAAAAGTGAATTAGAACATTCGCCGAGTCATAAATCGGTTAACTCTGTCCTCTTAGCGGAATTACTGTCGGTAAATCAACGAGCGAAGAAAAAACTGAAAAAAGGCAGAAGCGCGTGTCCTCGCTTCTGTGACGAAGGTGCTACTCGTCTTAACGAAAGGGCTGCGCAAAACAACACCGTAAAAGCACTCCCTAGAATTGTAACTTGAACAAACGAATGCACGTTCGACGCTCCGATTCTATTAATCCCAATCTATTTCGAAGTGTACCTCAGAAATTATTTCCTCTATTTCCTCCATGTAACTAAAAGCTAATAAGAAAATAATAATTTATGCTTGTTTAATACCTACTTATGTATATTTTCACCATTTCAATTCCTCGATTCTAAAACTGAAGAAGCCTCGATATTGTATTTTGAAATGGATAGATCGGCAAACTTTTTAATTTTACTTCCGCTGTGGTTAGTAGTTTCGTTCGCTGTACGCAAAAGGTGAATCGATATTAGTGCTCGCCAATCCTCGATATTTGTATTATATGTATGTATATAGACCTCTCTGTTGCGAGTCGCACTAATTTATCATCGGTCATCTCACCAACGTATACACTTGAGTATTTGAAAATCGTTTGAACTAACCACTACGAATTCGTGCGGTATTCGCAAGCTTTGATAACCGTATGCCCACAATGTAGCGGTTACGTTAACAGCGTTCCCGTTCGCCTCACCCAAACAACAAATATTTATGTTTTCTTGATGACGTACCGATCGCGCATGAACGACTAACAATCAATTAACTTTACTTCGTCGAGGAAAAAGCAAACTATATGTTGCACTTGTTCAGGGTCAAAGCGGGCTCGACTTACTCGAAAATTTAAGGTTACAAATTCAGCATGAAGAAATTCTATTATTATGACGAAAAATTGTAGAACAAGTGCGAAACAATCCATTATTTGGCATTGCTATTAAGAAGGAACGTACAACATGCGGTACAAGTTGTACTTTAAGTTGATCTCTGTCCTTGTCTCTTTGTATTCTCGAATATTTACGTAAATATTACGTAGTTGTACATTTACACGCATATACTGGTTCACGTGCAATTTAATCGATACAGTCTATAATTCAATCGTGGATTAAATTACAATTGCCTATTAACGATAGTACATACGTGTAAAACTACCGTAGATCTGTGCATATCGATAATTGCAAATGAAAATATATCTATAATTTCTGATTATCGTATCGATAATAAACTATTGTCAGACCTCAACGACGTAGAAGTGTTCGTATATACATATGTAATTACATAATTTCTGAAGTAACGAACAGCACGTATGCAGTCCTTCGTTTGTATGCGAGAAAATAGCCCAGTAATTGTATTTTCTTTCCTAAGAGGTTTAAAAAAATTTTTCTTGCGCGGCACTTAAAGTTTTTGGTGCATTCAGTGGCGATAAACATGCGCTGGACTTACAAAAACTTACACAGAATGCGTGTCGTACAAAACATAGGTAACACAGAAGGAATATAAAAATGAAAGGAAGACATACCAAATATCTACAAACACAAACATTTATATTACATGTCCGTCTGTGAAATATATATATATATATATATATATATATATATATATATATATATATATATATATATATATATATATATATATATATATATATATATATATATATATATATATATATATATATATATATATATATATATATATATATATATATATATATATATATATATATATATATATATATATATATATATATATATATATATATATATATATATATATATATATATATATATATATATATATATATATATATATATATATATATATATATATATATATATATGTATATATATATATATATATATATATATATATGTATATATATATATATATATATATATATATATGTATATATATATATATATATATATATATATATGTATATATATATATATATATATATATATATATGTATATATATATATATATATATATATATATATGTATATATATATATATATATATATATATATATGTATATATATATATATATATATATATATATATGTATATATATATATATATATATATATATATATGTATATATATATATATATATATATATATATATGTATATATATATATATATATATATATATATATGTATATATATATATATATATATATATATATATATATATATATATATATATATATATATATATATACGTATATGTAGTGTAAGTGTATATATATTCAATATGTAGCAAAGAGACTTGATATCGAAGGCTAATAAATAATAAAAGATGCCTTCCCATCGAAAAGATTGCTGGTTTATGTTTGTTTAGATATTTCTTATTCTTCTCGTTGAGTACTATCAACTCTTCCAGTATCAGGCCCATCTTTTTAACATTTTGTACGTAGAACCTACACAAAAAAACTTTCAACGAAAGGTATCGAAACTTTTTTTCTTTTAAGAATACGTAAATGAGGACTCGATGGGAACGAATAATCGTGAAAATATTCGATACCGAAAATTATGTAAAGTTAAGCATCTATTTGTTTATTACTGGACTTTGAAAAATAAATATTTTCTTTTAATTGCAACGAGATAGTTCTTATAGATGAAATATAGAGAAACTCTGTAGCGAGCGAGTGAAATGTAATTTCCTGCCGTGGTTATCGATAAAAAGGCATGGCTGCCGCGAGCGATCGTAAAGCTTCATCCTACAGACAATGACGAAATTTTCGTAAGGTATCGCTGTTTATTGTACCCATCTGAACGTTAATCGAGCAACCTGATTTACGAAAAGCCGATATTTTCAGACAGTTAATTAAACCTATCGATCCGTCGTGAAATTTCGTTACATAAGATAAACAAATAAGCCAAACTTTCTCTGTATAAACAGCGAATATTTTGTCTGCGTTTGATCTTCGATGGAATTCGATGGAATGGATAAAATATGATAAAAACTGAATGAAAACAATCACGGTATAGGAATGGTACGACCAGCACTAATCGAAAGGCGCACTGAAATATTCGAGAGTCGTATCGCGAAGGAATACTCTTGAAATACCATGTGCCTACCCCTCGCTAAGCAGTCACCTTCATATTCGATTCACCCTACTCTAGTACGTGGCGCTTAACCAACCTTCCCTTCTGTCTATCTACCCATATACTTGGCTACATATCTATGCAACTTACTCCACTTTCCGTATTTCCAAAACTCTGAATCATTTATCCGTGCTCAGCCGTGCATGCTTAGCTACCCTATGCTTCCGTCTGGCACCGACCCTCGGGGATGCGAAGAGATGCAACAACTATACGTTCGTGCGCATCGTGCACATTCGTCTTCCTACGGTGCACGCTGCCCCGAGACTTTAAACGACCGCACAGAAAGGTTGGCCTGCGTTTAGAATTATCATTAGGCGTCGTTAGTCGAGCATCCTGTTATTTCGTCACGGATGGTTGTATCGGTTCCTCCTCGTTAATTCCGCTCGAGGTTAATACTTAGACGATCCAGGACAAAATATATTTTATGATATAAGCATAGAGTTTGCATGAAAATGACAAAGATCGTGGCTTCCGAGGATATTCCTTTGCGTAATGGTCGTATTCTGCATAACAATCGTTGCCGGTATATCGAAGTTATTACCGTAATGGAAATTGTAAGACGTGGTAATTTAGAGAAGCTTGGGAACGTTTCTTTTCGCAGATTATTAATTCGCGTGTGTTTAAATAAAAATGCGCACAAAGTTGCCAAGACGAAAGACAAAAAACCGAAAGATCAATATTGTGGAAGTACTTTAGGACATTTCGTTAGCAGCCTAAATTAAGAAAGCGCAGAAGGGAGAGTCCGTAATGAAAGTTGGTGTTACGAGGGGAAAATAAAGAGCGCGCCGCAAATAAAAAGGCGAAGAGAGAAAGGAAAAAATGCGGACGATGCTTTCGTTGTGAAATAAGTCTCGCCGGTGGAGAGACGATACCTGGCGTCATTCTGACATTCTCGTATGAAGGGCTGCACCCCTGTGTCTACAATACAGAAGAGGACCCTATTGTGACCTAAAAGTCAGTATCTCGGAGACCTCTCTCAGCCGGCATCCGTCAGAGCGTATTGCAACCCCCCTTTGCGCTACTTGGTTTCTGCGCCCCTGTCTCCGCTACATCCCGCTTGGAACCGCCTCCATTCGTCCCGGCCTCCGCAAGACAGCCATTGTGTTCCCTATTAATTACATTGCTTTACCACCCTAACCTCATGCCAGGACCTGTGCACACCCGGTTAGGCTACGGTCTAAATACTGTGGACCGTGAGGTACAGTCTCATCAGAGGACGTACGAAAGCGTTCACAGATTGTCACAGTGTAGGAAATTGGCTAATTCGTCACAACGAGTTTTCTTCATTAACCGGTTTGCCGCGGTTTAGTTCCTCATTCGCGTGACTTTGTCAGGCCGCGTAGAACACGGTAAAATACTTCCGAAAGTTTCTTCCACGAAACAGACGCGTCCGGAATATTTTTTGGGACGGCCGTGATCGACCGACCGGTCGACGTTAACGCGCCAAGCTTTTGTGTCAACTGATACTCATTCACGACACGATGGAAATTCTCTACATCCACGATGGTACAACTGTACCAAGCGAAACTAGTCGTAGAACGCGTTAGCCTCTTTCCTCGTCCGACAACGTTAACGAAAAGCTCGCTGTTGCAGGCGACCATGGAAGAACGGTAGTAGCACAGAAAGGATGACACTGGGACGAACCGTTCTCCAGACGGGACGTTGCTCCTGATTCTCCCGTGTTTATCCAGCTCCCTAATTTATTCAATGTGTACATTCACTTCGCATTGCCGCTCTGTAAGCCCTCGTGAACGCAGTTAGGATTTAATAGCGCATGTTTTACCGACAAACTCGTCCGTGTACGACGCAAGTTAGACGCTACATTCGTGACTGACGAAAACTGGATTAAAGCCAAAAGATGCGAAATCTAGCCGATTCTCGTAAACCAAAACGGAAAGACTATAGAGGAAGAAGAACGTAGGAAACATTACGGGAAATAAGCAAAGAAATCATGGTATAGAAAAGAAAATTAGCAACATCGAGCGCGCTGTGTGTGATCGAATATTACTATTTTTAGTTTAGATATAGCGGTGTTGCGAATTATCGACTAGATGGCGATCAGTCAGGTTGCAACTGGTCGGTTTGTGTTTAGTTGGTTTATTCGCACTGTTTAGTATACACGAAAGGCTCTGAACTGTAGGAATTAAACTTAGGCGAGTGCGCGATCCTGTAAGTGTACGTTTTGTGCGTACATGGTCGAGGATGCGTAACGTAACGTCCTGTTCTAGTTTCGCGCTCTCATCGAGTGTTGATGTTTAGGACACGAGGGTCGCTTTAGAGCGAACCTGTCGGGCACTTAGGGTGCCACTTAGCCTCTTGACGGGTCCGCGTTGTAAATTTTACAATTCGCGAGGTGATAATTTTCAACTTCTCAAAAAGAGCAGATGTGTCGTCCGTGTGGGAAGCGAAGACCACTCAAAATCCCGAACAAGTGGGATACGGCATACTTGGTACTTAAACGTACAGATAGAAAGGTATAGATGTACGTGGTGAACGACACTGCCGTCGTATCTTGGAGATATTTCGAAATCGATACGCGAATTATCTGATTTACTGATTTACGATCTGCAATACAGTGCGGTAGAAGCTTTACGGAAGACACGTGCATATAAAAGATGGAAAAGGAGCCGCGAGGAAAAACGAACCTTCGGAGGAAAATAGAATGAACGAGCACACCTATACATATATACCTATACATATAGATACGAAAGAGTCGGAGAAAACGATGGAACCGACGATGCTCTACGCTCTACGCTCTACGCCAAGGCAACCAGCCACATGTTGCTCTCTTTTAAGCGCCATCCTTAATATCGACAAACGGATACGGCTGCCGATCTACCGGCAGCAACGTGCATGCACGTATGTCGCGAATTCGATACTTCGCATCCAGTCGATGCTGCTGAACGCAAAACATTGTTACAGTGTCTACTTTGAATTCAGATAACGTATCTCGCGCCTTCGATATCTCTCATTCGCTCTAACCTTCGTTCATCGTCTCGTTCTCCTTCTCGATCTCTCTGGCCTATCTCCCTTTTGTACTTTTGTACCCCTTCCCATCTCTGTCACCTGCTTTTCACGCGTGTTGTCTCCCGCCAGCTTTCTTCTTCTGTCTTTTGCTCGCTCGTATACTCGTCGTTCAACGTACACATAACGAATGGAGACAACATGTCAGATACGAATGCGTTTTCAACGGCAATTGTGTCTAATTATATACTCGTCTTAATATTGAAATTCGATATCGCGTTTCGCGTTTTTAATAGTACGCATTACGTATGGATATCAAGTTGGACAAAAGTTGCTGCTACATCACGTAAAATATAATATCTAACAGATATATCGATTCGGATATTGTCTAAAAGGATCAGACAGTTCGGATTTTGCTGTTTCATGCATATGGTGATATATGCATATAATTTTGAATTTCACAGCCGCTGTGATCTCTGATAGCGGAATACGTTTGATTGGATTGACCCGAAAATTGCGAAGATCACGGGCCGTCTATTCCAATCAACGACATTAAGTGCAAACGATTATGTTGCGACGGAAGGCAGTTCTGAGCACAGGACATTATCCAAGGTAGAGTGATATCGGTTTTAATGCGACGCAGGCATTAGCATTAATTTGAGTTACCGTTTATTTATAATGGGTTAATGTTAATTTACGAAGTAGCCGGCATCGTGTGGGCCTGTGCTCCGACCGACAACCCACACCCTGCCCATCCGCGACTAAAAGCATTGTTTCGAGCCGTGGTTTTGTGCTCAATTTGCATTTCCCTGCTAATACATTACGGTTTATAGCCGCGCGGCAGTCGCTTTCGCGGTAAACTGCATAAAATACGAGGACTCGCTTCACGTGCCGCGGTATTAGAGCGGTACCCTAACCGCGAACGTGTTGCTTGCGGGAAAAACGCAGATTTTCCCCTTTTACATTTCGCCAGGACTAAGAGCGACGCGTAACACGAGCATCGCCGCCACGGATATTTTTCCTGCTGCCGAAACTGCGCACCGATTTCTCTTCCTGTTTCTTATCTTTGCGGTCACACGATATACACGATATATGCAATTTATACCTTGAGACACGCGAATCGAAGATTATCTCTTATCAGTTATCTAAAAATAATTAGTAATTAAAGTAAACGTTGTAACTGGTTTGTTCAGCGATGTAATATTTCCTTGTTAAACTTGTAGCTTTTAGTCGGTGTATATTACTTTTTCTAATAACGACCGAATAACAAATTATGTTTAGTCTGAGATACGAATGGAATTTGACGAATTATCGATAAGAAATTATCGAGAATGTGCGTACTATCGCAAAAAAATATAGCGTCGTCAGAGCGATGTTTTATGCGCGATCGTGTTTGATAAAATCGACTTCAGAAAGGAAGTGACCCCAGCCACATTTATCTCCACTTGAGAAAAGAATGAACGCTTGTCCTACGGGTGAGCACTCTGCTCCACGATGCCTCCTACGGACCTCTTGAACTCATCGCACATCAATATTTCCTCGTTCGAGTGGCGAACAACGACCGATCCGTTTGTCCGACAACAGACTCGCTAAAGGAACATTTGTAATCTGGTTCGCGATTATTTTAAAGACAATCGAAATCTTGCGAACGTCGTTGCTTAACGTCGAAACTTATCGTTTCGCTGTATCTTGAATTTCGCCAACTTTGCAAATGTCATCTCCTCCCGTAAGTAAAATTCGCGAATCGAGCGAAGAGAGTCGTTATAGAGATGTGAAATTCGATCAGAAATATCATCCGGTAAGATACTAAGGATGTAACGAGAGATTGATTTGCCGAAACTTGTAATTTCGCATCGATTGTATTAGTCGACGCACCGATTCATCACCTAGATGTAACGCCATCTTGGAGCCAATATCCTTGCGTATAAATCACGCGTCAGCCATTGCAGAGACAAAGACGAATATCAGGTCGATCGGCAGATGTGTCCCTGAATTATTCGATATTCTCCGAGAATTTACTTGGCGTCTCTTGAAACGTAGTGAATACCGGTAAAGTATGAACCACTTTGTTTTAAAACTCGCAATCCTTAGAACGTAACGATGACGAGATTAGAGAGTAAGCAATGTTACATCGCTCGACTTTATCCCATGATATATGTAGCGATGGAATTTCTGCAAGCTGGTAGACATCTTCGGTCGTTGAAAATTTCTCGTTATTATTTCGTGTCAGCAGCTACAGACACTTTAGACGCGTTCTCCGAACTGACTTTAAAACAAGGAATTTCAGCTGCGCTTCGGCGAAATAAGTTGGTGGATGAAGCTTGGGCGATTAACAAGACGGTCGATAAAAAGAAGGGAAAAAAGCGAACGAACTGGAAAGTTTCTTCTCGGGTCGTCGTAGAAACGTGTCGCCAGTTAGTCGACGACGCAACACCTAGACTCGGTCGATCGATGAGGGGAACGATTTTTGGAGCGGAAAAATATCTTTGAAGAGAAAAGTATTATATCTCGCGGCTCGTCCGCCGTTTCCGAGACCTCTCACCAATTTCAGCTCCATTTTCTCAAGTTGCTGCTTCTCTTTTCGGCCAAGCCGTGCCCGTCAACCAACCCAGGAGCCATTATCGGCCAGTGTCAATATCTTGTTACCGGCATATAACGTCGCGACGCGACGCGCGACGGCAGCCGTCTCCTCTGTTTACTCTCCTATGGCCGGCCCATTCTACTGGTTGCTCCGCAGTCCCCCTTTCCACGGTTTCCGTCCATTATCAACGTCCTGGTAACGACCACAAGGTATCTTCTAACCCTCGTCCCGTCCAAACGTACGAAAAATTTTCCAACGAACTTTGCATCGGCGAATTTAACAGCAATGTAAACTTTCAAACTAAAACGAGCACGTGCGATCGTTTTAATCGCCGATATTATAAATGGTATACGTTAACTCGATAATTTATAATCGAATAATAACGATATTGCGCGCGGATTGAAAATAATACGCGCGGTTAGAAGGAGGTTGACAAACGACGGAATTTGTGTAAAAAGGTATTGCAAATTTCGCTCCGGTATACACCTTGCTATTTGATTCGCGCGATATCTACGGGAATGCGACTAAAATTTTATCCAGAACACGGACTAATATCGTTTTTTAAGCCATGACTCGTCTGGAATAAACGGAGCCATTTCTCCTGGCGTCTGGTCCCGCGGCGAGAGCGTGAGTGCCTTATTCCTTATCTCTGCCCGAATAACGGAATCAGAAGGAAAGAAACATAGGAAACTATTGCGTGAGATGCGATGCGTATATAGTCGATCGATAGCCGTGGAAACGCCTGCAGGATCTGTCACGCACAAAAATATTACGTCATATATCTGAGGCTAGACGGGCTCCAGGGTTGTTTACGACTTACGGGATCGTTTCCAGAAGACTTTTGCGATATACGTAACCACCGAGGGTGACGGGTGCAACGGGTGACGTACAAGTACGAAAGACCGAATCTCCAAAGTCCTCGACCGTCCATTTATTTCCTTCGCGAATCTCGGACGGTCGTTTTCACTTTATTACGCGAGTATCGTGTGCCGTCGGCGGCAATGCCCGATAGGCGGGGGCCTATAAATTTTTATGACAGTAATCAGAAGCGGTGTCATACGACCGCTTGATATCACACACGTGTATAATATGGGCACGATAAGGTTGCAGATACATTCGTGACTGACTTTCCTATCTGTGACTCGGGTAGTTTGTCGAAAGCGATACAAGATCGTCGCCAGAGTTCACGGAAATTTGATCTACTTTCTATATCGTAGAGGCTAACATTGACTTTATCGAAAAAACCAAGTTGTATCTGTTTTAAAAACAACATTTTTTGCCCTATATAAACAATCGCAAAACACACAAAGGATACGATCGTTGCTCGCGTATGCAACACGATAAAACGTATACGTAATGAGATTATGTTCTATCAAAAAGGAGCAGATGTTTGAATATTTTTTGAGCGGTAGATGATACACACGATGATACACGTATACATACGACGCGATAGAGACAGTTCAGGGAAATACATATACGCATAAAGTGAATCCTCTTTACGCCTTTGCAAACTGACCGTGCACGCCGGTTTTACGCTCCTTTCTCTGCTCGTATTTTTCAATTGCCCTGCTAACGAAACAGTCCCGACGATAGCGGCGGTTTCAATAGCGTCACACAACAACCCGCACCGTGCATACCCATCTAGTGTACCATACCCTCGTTCCACTATACTTGTGTTTGATTAAACCCTTCGACTGTCGACCGAGATACACCGCTATATACACGTACAATGACGTATAAAGCTTTCGTTCAATTACCCCAACCTCGACCGTTCGAACCTGATTGAACCATTCGATACCTTGGTTCCGTTAATCGTACAACGCGGCTAATTAGACAACGTTCTCTCTACTTCGATCGCGATCTATACATATATATATATATATATATATATATATATACCTCTGCGGCGTTGTTTCATCGACTTCGACGAAAGAGCATCGCGATAATTTTCAATAAACGCGTTGCATGGATCGCTTCCCGACCGATTGCGATCTCCGCGATGCTAATGCGCTGCGGTTTAACTCGACTTTCTCAATTGTACAGATGTTCCGCGAACTACATATGCACGCTGGTGGGTTTAAATTCATCTTGAACGTCGAGCCGACCTGTTTCACCCGGTTAACCAGTTAACGGGTTAGATAGTTGCAGGTTGGATGGGCAGATCGAATGAAAAAGTTGTGCTCGCGCGAGCTAGCGGGCCGACGCGACGGCGTCGATTAATTAAAATAGCGTGAATACGATTTAGCGGCATAGCTGCGGCAACCGTGGGTAGATTTTCCACGGCATGGCACCACCGACTGACTCGCCTCCCCATTCGTTCCTCTCCGTCGACACGACCCTCTTCCCCGTCGCCTGTGTATCCCGCTGGTACAGCCAGCGTCCCTTTACAGCCAGCTCTGTTCCCGACCCTCTATCATGCATCCCCTTCTCTCCCACCCTCACGACCCAGACTCGCGAGGCCATTCGGCGTGGTTTACGCGTCCGGCATTCAGATGACCGCATTCGCACGAGCCGAGGAATGTCCAACAATATCCGCATGGCTACGGTCACCGACGACGAGGCTGCAGCGTGGAATTCGCTCGCTCATTTCGTTTTTTCCTCTTCTCCGTCATGCGCCGGATCCGGCAACATGTTATTGCGTTCATACACCCCCTCCTTTCGCGTCACCGATCGTACGTTTCCAGTGTATACCAGCTACATTTTCACCGGATAGCTACGTAAACCGGTTTCGCT
>NT_176554.1:319031-325178 GCF_000188095.3 Bombus impatiens | reverse complement strand
TCCCAGATCCTATCGATGAACTCGATCAAACTGTTTAGACTCGTAGCAAGTCTAGACTCGAGTCAAAAAATCCCAATTGCCAATTCTCAAATTTAGTCAGAAATTGATTTCTTCTTTACCATAGCAGCAATTCGACTGCATCGAGTTTCGTGAATTCGTGATAACGGTGTTAATGCGTCTGATGACTAAAATAATACAACGACCAACGAAGCTAATAATTTATTTGCAGTTTTCGTAAACTTCCGAGTGTTGGTAAATCGATAAGAAGCGAAAGAAACGAGGGGATCAATCGCTATGGTTATTTGTCGGATTTCCGATACAAGCAAGTTGCTTTTTCCTTTGTTTGATAAAGATATAGTATTTAAATTAAGGTAACGTACAACAACACGGAACGATAGCAACGCTTCCGGTGAAGCTGTTGTGCGAGAAAGAGGCACGGAACGCGGGCGATAGATCGCTTAGAATTCGAAAGTTACGCGAACGAATTGCGTGGATCTCGTCAATCTGTGATTCTACTGGCGGATATCGCACCCCGTCGGCCCTGTTTAATCCTTTTTCCGAATCTGTGGAGTTAAAAGCTGCACCATGGAATACGTCGAATAGGGCGAGTGTGGAATTCGAAAGATAAGCAGGAGCATAACTTCCCGACGGACGACGTAACTCAGCCGACCGCCAAGCACGGATCGTTATACGTCCCCCGTTGCTCGTAACGCAACTATCTCGAAACTTGTTTTTCTCCCTTATTTTAATAGGTCCCGCCGCTTCTTCTTCCTTTTATCTCGCATTCGACGCGCTCCCCGGCGGCTAATTCGCCAACGAAGAAACTTCGGGGTCAGTAATTGATGCAAATGAAGTTGCTAGCCGCGTCCGATTATCGGTTTAAATTCTTTGTAAAATTTAGCAGCGGCAATTGCATCTGCTAACCGATGTGCAATTTACAGCATACTCGATTTCTGCATAATTCATGAGGCGTTAAAAGTGCAGGTAAATCGACAATAGACACGGGACAGCGCCTGACGAGTTTCCTTGCGGGGGACACGGTTGCGCGCTGCCACGCCATGGCCACCGGGAAAACGGGAAAATTCGTGTCTCCGCTTTAAAATTAATATCGCGGAATACATTGCAATTAAATGTTGGCGTAAATAACGCTCTGACGCACAAATTCAATTAAATGCAATGTAAATGTTCCGCCTACGGTATCCAATGCAGTACTGCTTGCTGTATATATTACCGAGTTGTTGAACGTTTGACCATAGTACGCGGTTGTTTCGATTTTAGGTACGTTGCAGGTGCGCCTTCATTATTTTCATTATTTTCATTATTACGAACACGCGTGCTAACCGCACCTTAAAAATTTACTGGCCGTACGATATTCGCTACAATATTCGGTAGAATATTCAAATTGTAAATCAAGCCCCGTGGCAAAATCGAATATTAATTCGAACCGATTCAATTACCGAAGGGAAATAAATGTTCCTAACTTTACGGTAGCTTTTGTTTCCAGGCACAAAAGAAATGCTTCGAACGTTAATTACAAAGAGTTTTTCATCTTCAGATCGATTCTGTATTATCCAGTTTCGTATTGCGGTTCCTTCGTTCAAGCGTATCGGGATGATTGCAGCTACTTCGATATTAATTAATGGAACCATTGTGTACGGAAACGGAGCAGGATCGCTGGGGCTTGTTTACCGTCATATTCCGATACGCTATCCGCAAAATATTCAATCGGGAAATCCTTTTCTTTCACCCGATATTTAAATACCATGCGATCGTATCGTAGGCGAATGTGTACGATCTCGGGTAAGAAACGTTTTTCGTTCCGTGTTCACTTTACACGTTGCTACTACCGTACTAGGTGATACGGATGACGCCTTCGGTATCTACAGAACAGTGCTCGGTACTTCGGGGGCTGTTTGTGGAGTGACGTAATCTGCTCTGAATCCTGACTTGTAACACCCTACGAGTCACCCTTTGCTCCCTCTATCTATCCGCATTCCAGCCCAACTTCAATGGCAGGCATATCACTTCGCAACTGCGGCAAGATAAACCTCCAACCCTTGACCCCGCGACTCCACTACCATCCACAGTTTACATTCGACTTCGCGCCGTTTCATTCCAGTTTATAAAACTAGCTCTCGTACGTCGATTCTCGATAACACGAGTCTCGCACGAGTTGCTATCGTTCTTAAAGCTAACTGCATACATACACGTATGACACATACGTACAGCGTATTAGCACGAAACGTTCGGACGATTCTGCCGCAACCCAATACGTTCGCAATCCACCGGATACGCTAGCAATCGTTTGTTTCTATCATTTGTCCCGACGATTCGTCCACCTACCATTATATACGCACTATAGGAAAGATATTTGTATATCCGTTTGCATATACGCTGTAATAGATTTAAACCGACACAACCTGATCGATCGGATTCGAGAGCATCCTCGCGAGACCGATAATACGGTTAATTCGATTCGGTATTAACGATTCGTTTCCCAGTATCCGTTGCAGTCTATTCGATGCAACTCGAAAGTCTAGCTGACCGATATATCTGAGGACCGAGGGAAACCTCGAAATACATACATATATGTATGAAAATATATTCTGGCAATCCCTCAGGGGATAATCTGGCTTAGGGACGAGAGAGTAGGATACCTGTGTGAGTGGTAGACCCTCGGCTAGCGAGGCAAGGGGTAGAAAAGGTATTACTGGCCGCGACCAGCCACCTCGGTTGTGGTGCCAGCAAGCCGCTGAACTCTGCCTAATGATTATTTGTCGCCGTGGTAAGTGCTACGCTTAAAACAACATTACCAGACCGCAAGACTCGGCAGACCGCTATCTTCCTCTAGCTTAAACGGTCTTATTTCACCCGTCTCTCTCCCACTAAAGTTCCACTAGTAACGCCGCTGCATGGCGTCAAGTCTAATACCCCGCTCCCGGTATAGTTTAAAACGATCCGAATCGTCTTACCTAAATTGCACAATCATGTCGTCCTCTATTATTTAGCAATAGGATTTTACGCCCAGCCACTTACGATTAGGTGCCTTCGTCGTCGAATTCGGCGGCTCTCGAGAAAATTCGTCGTATCGTTGTTTTCAAATCTCTCGTCCGTTTCGCGTTATTAAACTGGACGCGTTTTCAACCAACTTATAGATCGGTAACATAAATCCGGAAAGTAGGACGAAGTGTATCTCTTGCCTCGCTGACTTAACGGCAGTGACCACGCCATAATCCCTTAATATTCCGGGGTTCGATACATTATGGGGTAGCTATTAACTCTGCGTTAACTCGGCGCAAACGGGATACCCGGTTTGCCGGTTGGCTGGATTATACAGGAGAAAAATGACCTTATTGGTTCGAGCTAGAACCAAGCCTGGGGTCTGTTACACCCTGCTATAGCAGCAGCAGCTGCATAACGCTGGGGCTCGGTTGGGCGAGTTGCAATAATACGATTCTCTCTTCCTCTCTCTTCCTATCTCCCTATCGTCGTATACCTTCTCTCTTTCTCTGTTAATGCTCCCAGCCGTAAACACCGAATAGAACCGAACGGAGTACGGTAAAGGTGGCTAACGTGTGGGTGTATACGCGATTACTACTTCCATGAAACTCTGTTATTGTATAATGCCGTGCACATGAATGCACCATGTCCACACACCGATTACGCTATGAACTTGTTTCCCGCGCTCAAAAATTCCGTCATTTACACTAGCTAAATGTCAACTCTGATTTATCGCGTATTCGTCGTCCGTATCACTGACGCCCATTATGTAGAAAATCCAATCCTCGTTTTATCGTCTTTGTTTTATTTAGTATCGTACTATGTTTCACCTTTCATTCTGCTCCCGCTAGAAGCTAGTGCATTGACCTTGAAACTATCAATATCGTAATAATGCACGCAATAACGCCTTTGTGTTTTCTTGATATTTCGCTTTTTTTCTCTTATTTGGCAGTTTTACGATTTATTATCGAATTGGGAAGCGAGTACGCTTGGCTGGCGTTAACAACCGGTATTGCTATATTCGAACATAGTATTAGAAAAAAGCGTGAGATCTCCAATTATCAACGGTGGCGTTCGTTAAGTGACTGCACGCAAGCTACTATCAGCCACTTAATTAATTTAACAGACCAGCTTGTTTTATTTCGCAACGACGATCGCGACCATACATACGTAGAGCATCCAATAATCCGATCCTACATTTCTACACGAGCCCGTTGTTACAAGTCTTACCCAGCCGCTGTTGTTTGTTACAAAACACAATTCGCGTACCTATTGCAACCGCTATTTCGCCTATTAAATAAAGTACGAGCGACGTCAGTTGGTGTTCATTAACGGCTGTGCTAACGATTCGATTGCAGTCCAATTGCTTATTTAGTTCTGACGCACATATACAAGATCGATGTAAAAAGCTACGCGATAAACACGAAAGCTCAGTCGTGGATAAAGGAATCGAAAGGTTCGATGTAACTATTTCAAAGATTCGAAAGGTTATCGTTTAGGATTCAAGATGGAAATGCAGGTAATCATTAGGCGAAAAGAAAAAGCTATGTTATACGACAGCTGTTAATCGCCGAGTGGTGTCAAAAAAAGATGAACGTTATTTGTAGACAACGCGGAACGCAAAACAAGAAATACGACGTTCTTTCTCAGCCTTGTACAAACTTTGTTTGTACGATGTTTGAACCACTCTACGAAATATCGACACAGATAAATAGTAGCGTACGAATAAATTTTCCCAAGACAACGGCACACAAGCAATCGAGCCTGTCTTTCCTGTATTCTTCTTGCTTGAAAAATTATTGGATTTTACGCCGCATCGCATAGCGATTCGTCGAAACCACCGCGCCTCGCAGCCCAACTCCTCGACGATTCACAAATAAAGTCGTGCCTGGCCGACAAATGAAACCGTATAGATTTTCGTTATTGAGAGGCCTGCATCACCCAGTTGCACTGCAGCCCTGCTCGGGCAGCGGAGTTCTCGTTCAGTACCATTGCTGAGTGCACTCGGCTCTCACCCCACGCAATCTGCAATAACAACCCTCGCTCTGTACAACCTAGGGCTCTCTCTCTCTCTCTCTCTCTCTCGCTCATTCTCTTGCTTCCTCTCTTTTGGCCTGCCCTCCGTCTACCCGCTTCTTCCCCACCGCGTACTCCGATCCTTCACTTTCCATAAAGGTACTGTTCACTCGGTTGTTTGTGTGTGCATGCCCGTGTGTGGGTGTATTTGAGCATGTATGTGCTAAACGCTATGCCAAACCCTCGGTGCACCAACTTCCCACCCTCTTTCTATTCTCCTCCAACTACCTGCAACTACGTCACCCCCAACACGGCCAATACCTATCGTCTGTAGTCTGTAGCGTGTATGTACTTTTCACCAGGTTTCCTAAAACAGCCACGTGATTTACAGTTGAGTACGGAGGATGCGCACTCGTTAGCCCTCTTTTCCGAAACGCGGCTCTGTGTGCTATCGGATCAAAGGAACGGTTTGATAATGCAACGCCAAACGCCTTCGTTAAGGTTAACGATGTTTCCCGCGTAAGCGAACTTTCGCGTAAATTATTTTCATTTCATTACCTTTACAATTTGGAGACCGATAACGAATTATTTTTTATCTCATCGGAAATTTCGTAAAGATAAAATTGTTCGGATCCGCGCGATCTTATCGTGAAATTAATACATGCGTACATGCCGTTTAATCTGTACGTTAAACGTGTCTGCGCACGACAGTCTCGAACTACTTATCCACGTTCTTCGAAGACGAATGACAAGCGTCAAATGAAATGTAAGTGGACACGTCGACAAACGATAACGGGTATCGATCATTTTCTCTTGGCTTTCTAAAAGAGTAAGCATTGTAGGAAACACCGGCGTCCCATTCTCGTTTCGCAATCAATCGAGAAGAAAAAAAGGTAGAGAGCGGAATGGATACAGCTACGAATTGCTGAGCTGGTGATGTGGCGGGAGACGGTTTGCCTTTCCGGTTCAGGGGATTTCGTTCGGAGTGCTTGGGTCATTTCCAAAGCAAACCAAAACTGGGCGACTGAATGGGCATCGAATCGCGACCGCAGCTCCGAACCGCCGCAAACGCGAGCGTAACACAAACTCAACGAGAACGAGTGCTCCCTGCACCTCGTACGGTGGGAAGGG
>NT_176554.1:289981-318164 GCF_000188095.3 Bombus impatiens | reverse complement strand
GGGGAGGGGGGAGGGGGAGCGGAGAGGTCCTTTTAGCAGTTCCGTGGTCAGGGCCATTTGACAGCTCGTACATAATGAATGGTTCACCGTACATTCCAATAACGAGGAGACTGTCGATCGAACAGCCATGGATGCACGATATTCGATGAAAATAAACGAAACGCGCGGATTCTTCTACCTTTACATAGAGATATTAGAGACAAACGAAACGCAAGTGACGCGAGCGTCGGTTCGAATCTTTGTTTAGAACGGCTGTGCTTTTGATATACGGTTAAATTATAACGAACCACGTACAAATAATAGAGAGCAAACAGATTATCCCGTGGCATTGTTCCGAACATTTTTCATGTCACAACTGTCATAACTTTTATGGTCAGCCGCAAATGCTAATAGAGAAATCGTGTCGGACGATATAACGTTTCGCGTGATAGCTTCTCTGGTAGAACTCAAAGCTGAATGTCATTCCACAGGTTATAACTAATAATGACGGTATCTCTGCTCCTTTTGCAAACCTAGCCCTGTTATAGCGATAACGGGTATAGCATTAATGGTTTGCAGAGTTGTGCAATCGTGCATGTTATTTCCCGGTACCCGCCACTTTATTGTCGCTATCGGATTAACCGTTTTAATTTAATCACCCGAGTGCTGATCGGCCGATAGCAAACACGGAAAAACAATTTCCCAGTAACCGGGGAACTATCTCGGGGACACTTGTCGCATGGTGATCGCTCGATCGAAAATCGTATTTCGAACGCTCGTCTCGATCTCTGCGCCTGTCTAGTTCTTCCGACCGTCGTAAATACTTCCAACCGTAACAACAAATAATTTTTTCACGCGTGTATATTAATAACTAACGTGCAAGGCGATTATCCCGTTGTCGGCATGATGTAATGTACATACGTACTATGTATGTTTCATTCTACTCTTTTGAGAAAAAATAAAAAAATCTCACGAAATTCGTCTTCCGACACGAACCATAATCTACCTACTTACCTAGAAATTCCTTTTCTCCGCTGGTACACTTCTATAACAGAGAATCGATGGACCTTCGCACCTACAGCTACGAATAACATTCTAAATCCTCTATGCAAATTGATAATTTCATACGACCTAGCCAGTACGAGTGGATAAGATATGAAAATCGAAACCTATTGTTCGCGAGACCGTGTAACAGCGGAAAACTATTAACGCGTGAATGTAATTGTAACATCGTAGTGACAAAATTACACGGAGTATTACGCGCAGCAATCAGCCATACACGACGCACAATAGAAGGATATGCGGGTACCGATCGCCACAGTGGTGGGGGCACACAGATCACTGTACATTGTCATGCAAGCAATGCGACGTGTTATGTATTGTTATGTTATTGGCGCATAATTGATGTCGCATTAGCGTCGTGCGCACACCCCTGTAATGAACCGCGACGCATATCGCTCGTGATCCTGTATACAGCATGCGTTTAACTTGTACGTATCTTGCTAGTCGTAAGAAACAGTACCTTTCCCCACCGCGAAGGAAATCAAATGTTTCGTACTCCTTTGAACCTGTCCAACTACGTTCACCTATTTATCGCGACATATGTGCACCTATATGAACAGTTTTGCCCCGAAGTACGAGAATCCTCGAAAACGTAATTAACTTACCGTTCTTAAATCTTTTATATTCGTATATCAGCATTTCAGTTTGTAAATCGTAAAGCGGAAGATTACAGTTACATCGACAAAATGTATAAGAATAGATTTGAATTACTTTATAATTAGATTATTACAATAATCGCATTGCACGATTTTGTAACGCAAAGTAAAACATTCCGATATCCTACGTTGTGATATTCCAAATTTTATAGCCTCGCATTAGATTAAGGATACATAGAGTTATTAAGGATACATAGAAGTTATAAATTTTACTTAGGGTGGAGTTAAACATTAAACGCGTTATAATTTTCTCAAAAAGTAAGCTCAAAGTAAAACATACTATACATAAATATCCTTTCAGGGTGATTAGGAAAAAATGTATACGTACTATATTAGGAAAATGCCACGTTAATACCTGTATGTATTATAGCAACCCCCTGGATGGCTGTAAACTGTTCTCTGGAGAACTGACACGATTATTTTTAGAAAGAAAGAAAGAAAATGACTCTTAATACTTATTTTTACACATATTATGCTAAAGGCGTTATACAGAATGTAAAGATTGTTCGACGATTAACATGCATATCAGATACACGGTGATTCACCGAAAATTTATCTGGATACGCATGTAACTTTTGTAAAAAAAAAAAAAAAGGATACAACGATCAATGTCGAATCGGCAATTATATACGACGGAGTACTCGTTAGTTGGATCCTTTACCGTGCCCCGTCCCACCTGCGCTTACATCCACATCACACGCAACGCAAATCGGAATTTTTTCGTAAATTAGTAAAATAATGATTTCGAACACCGTTATACCGTCCGTGAAACGAATCACCACCCCTCCCGGTATTACATCCACGATATATTCGTGTCGGTACTCAGAAATCCACGGCATTTTCAGGTTTACGACAAACTCGTCGCAATCGTTTGTCATGTGTGCGTCAAGGTCCACTGTGAGCAACCCTTTTTTACACGTACCAACATATATGTTCTGTCATGGGAAATAGAGAGGGGCGACGGAGGAAGCGGGAAAATAACGGTCAGCCAGAAGTTGGTCCAATTAAAATAATGCCACAAAATAAATGCGTACGATTCATTCGACAGACACTGTTCGACGTTTCAGGAGGAACTGCTAATGAACCGAATACGAATTCGCACATATCTGCGAGTCCATTCGAGCCGGGTTCTGTCTCGTATGTATTCCAAATATCGGTTGAAACTTAAACAAATCTAGAAGGTTGCGGTATTTTCATGTACGAGAGGGATACTATTTGGACTAGCGCGAACTGCATTTATACGTATAAAATTAACCAATTACTTTCTTTCGTTCTGATGCTCCTTAACTTTAAGTTATGGTATGAAGTGACAAAGAAGTAGAAGTAGAAGAAGACAGGGAAGGAGGGAGGGGAAAAAGAGAATAATTAAAAATTGAACAGGCTCGAGTCAAGACTCTAAAGGATGAACAAAGTCGCTTCGTGTAATCGGTAAATATTTTAATAATGAATCGATAATATTTCGTACGTGGCGCAAAACAGGTCTCGATGGACTCGAAGGATAATAGAGGTCAGCTTAGAAGTCTGTACCACGGTCGACAAATCAGGTAGTTTAATGCAGGCGAAAATGCAGGTTGGACCATCGGGAGGGAGTTAGAGGTTTACAGGTCTCGAGGGTGAGTTTATCGCCGAGTTAAGTAATACGAATGTGTCTGTGCCTGCGACTGTTGGTGGGTGCCTAGGCCAGAGTTATCTATAGAGGACAGCTTTAACGTACTACAATCCTCACATCCATTCATTTGAATAAATATTCATTTCCCTACTGCACTTTTCTCCAGCTCTTCATATCCAACTGCAACAGTTTGAAGCGTTTAAGTTAAGATCTCGTAGCGGATGGAATTGGTACAATTTCCTCGTTTGCTTCCGGACAACTGACTCAAATATATTTTTTCGGGCCGTTCTCAGTTTTCAGCGGGGACTGATTCCAATTCCACGGATCCTCCGTCCTCTATCGTCTTTACAACTGCTCTAAAATACGCGCAGTTAACGATTCCGTAAGGGTCTTAAGGGAAACTTTCTGTTCTCGACGCGGCGTTGTTAAACTCTTTACGACGCCCATTCGTCGCTACAATGGCGCTGCTGGGTACTATATAGGCCGTTCGAATGAACGAACAGTCCCGAGGTCTCAGGAAGGGCCATTTATCTACAGCTGTCGACCGTTACTCAAGAGAATTTCACAAACTTTGCGAAGATACGTGATTATGTTAATGATTCTTTCAAATTCGAACGCATCCTGGACCCCGCCTGAATAAGCTGCGAAAAAGGTCGAAGTCAAGATGGACGTGCTATGAACTTTGGACAGGTTTTACATGTTAAGTAAATTATAGATTATCAAAAACCGTCCTCCTATATACCAAATAAACGAAATTTGTATTTCGTTGGAAATGAATTTTTTTGAGCAAGGACTCCTGTGGTAGTGCGCAAATTCATATTTCAGAAACTTGGAAACAAAGACCAGTTTTCCAATCGAGTTTTATTATGCGAGGTATGCCGTAATGTTCGGCAATTTTTAGCATGCAGCCCCATTATCTTACAGAAATTGCCAGATTTTTACGGTTGAAAACATTCAAGCGATTTATACCTATTCGATTGAAGCATTCGATACATTCGGCATCGTAATATATCCGTGGGACGTTTTATCCGCGAAACACGTCATAGATGCAACGTTGGATAAAAACGAACTCGAAAACGTTAAAACTGAAACCATTCTATGAAACAATGGTTCGTGTGATTGCTAGGATGCAGTTAAGGATAATAGCTTGAATGAATCGGACGAGCCTTAACTCTGGTGCAAGGGGTTTGGAACAAATTTGGGGCTGCGAATGCACGAGAGAAAGTTCGTTCGCGAACATAGGCACCGGAGCAGCGGTAGAATACGTGGTGGGAGAGACGAAGAGATTACCAGGGATCATTAATAACGCGGAGCACCATTATTCCGGCAACTTTTATCTGCTTGGACGAGTTCTAATGAATATAATGACGTACTCTTTTCTATCCCGATCGACTTAGTTACGTGGATATCCGAGAGGTGCTGGCGTCGTTGACATTTCTGTAACGCCTAGTCTTATAAATCACAGATGCATCATCGGTCTGAAACTGTGTCGTTACGTATCGATACGGTTTTCGTATCGTATCGATCTTTGTAGAAAAGTTTGTTCAAAATACGCGTTGAAAAATCATACGAATAAATTAAATTTGAACGGTTACGTTCCTTTGGAATCTATTAATTATTTTAGAAAATTTTCCATATTCAAGAGTACGACAACAAACCAAACAAGAAGAGTGTAAAACTGGTAGGCTTTTTATTACCCGAGTTCGTGCGAATTATAACTAACAAAATTGCTCGACAAATAATAGATCTATGCATTACAGGGTCATTACAATCGGATCAATGAGCGTCAGTTGTGCGCTAGAATCATTTGGAACAAGCTATTGGGTTTATTCGGTGCTAGTCATTACCACGATATGATAATCGAACGATACATCTACCTTGCACCGATAGGTTCTTCTAATTGCAACGGATATTAACGGATATTGATCGCCTACCGAAATGACTGCCATGTCTGTACATCGCAATTAGTGAAATTGATGAAAAACCTGGATTAAACCTACGTAACTACAAAAATCCGTCAATTCCAATTTAGAGTGTGACACGGAATTTTAACGTGATTAAAATTTTTCGCAACCCTTGCCGCGACAACAACTGTATTCTAGTCAGTGTCTAATTCATTGTCGCGTTACACAGTTGTTCTAGCAGCCGTTCAGCGCTCTCTTTTCTTCTAAACAATACTTAAACTTTGTCGCGAGTATTAAAGATACTTTTAATAAAATGTGCCTATATATTACACACTATCGTACATAAATATTTGACTTTTTGGTGCAATCCGATCGAAAGATCGATACTTTTATTGTATTTTTAACGTTACGATAAAAGAATTTTTCTCCACTGTCATTTTTTTATTTCTTATTACAACTGCGATCAAATAAGCTGCTAAATCGAAACTGAAACAAGGAGTACACCTACGTCGATCGAGTTCCACGTTTATCTTTAATAAATAGCTGACACTTCGTAAAATCTACATAAACTTTTGCAATGTGGTTAGAAACACAAACTCCGATCGTTCTAAGATCTCAACATTGAACAGATAAACTCGTTTAACTTTGGTGTTTCCGTACGAGCAATGTTCATCCATCTTCCAATTATTACATTTTTATTTATAGATACTAATTAATATCGACCGTTGTTTTATCGTATAGAGCTTCGTTGGAAGAATACTTTTTAAATAATTTGCAAGTACCGAAATGCACGGCAGTGAAAATACATACAAGTAAATTGAGGACGCGAATACGAAACACGGTATCGAAATGAAAGTAATAATAAATTTGAATTGCAGAAAACTATGGTGGATATCCAGATTAAGATCGTAGGTAATCTAAATGGTAGAAATGGAACTTTGTAAGTGGGTGGAAAGGGGCAATGAATGAATAGAGGTTAAAGATGGATCAATGAGGGCAAAGGAATAGCACGATTGCTCGTGGAAGAAAGGACAGGGGACTAATTGAAATCCCACAACGACGCCTTCGGGTCAGCAATTCGATTCTCGTGGTGCATGAAACTTTCGAAGCTATATCATGGTTAACGTATAGATCTCTCTTAGCTTCGCGTATGCGCTAACAGATCAAAACTTGGTTTGTGCAAACACCATGAAATGACTACGATTTAGAATCATCGATATCGATAGTCTAATTGTAACTCGAACGATCTAACTGTTATACGAATTTACTGCGGAAAAAGAAAACTCCGTATTGACGATGATGCGATGTAAGAATAAATAATCTCTGATAAACATTCCATAATGTTAGATAGTAGAAGAAGAATCTATGTATGGATTCGAGATGCTGTCTGGCCGATTGTTATGCCGAAAACTCTCGAAGGATATTTATGAGATAATCCGAGAATCCTGTTTATCGCTTGGAGATTTATTCCTATAGGAATGAAATTTGAACGCCACGAGCAGCGAGAAAAGTATCTAATAACACGATCGAGAAGCTCGAATTTAGAACATTTGGGAATAAGATTTCAAAATGTTAATTCTACCAAACTCCTAGCAACAACGAAGTAATAGTTATTTTTACAGATATTTTAAACAGCAGCGCGGTAATTCTGTTGGTTTGGATGGTAAGTATTCGACAGGCAAGTATTCGATCGGGTAACACGTTTCGATCACGAAAAACCATCGTTCCGCTATCGAACGAGTAAATAAAACGCATCGATTTCCTTTTGCTCGCGAATTACGTAGGTGGAAAACGCATTCCGAAGATCCCGTTAAAAGATAGATTTAATACGAGCGAAAATAAGGTTATTTACTCCGCTGCGACGTGAAATCCAAGAGCAACGTGTGCAAGCTCCAACTTCTTACACACGGCCAAACACGGTGAAGAATTATCACCGTACCGAGAAGAGCGAACGCCCAGTCAACAGACAGAAAAACAGAGGCAGGCCGATGAAATACGACGAGACGTCTGATACGCCGCGAAAAAGCGCGTATACGTCGAAAAATTCGTTTCACCACGAGGCAACGACCAATCAGCAAGTTAACCACGATGGTACGAGCGCAGGAATAGTGGAAGCCATTCGTCTTGTCGTCGCCACAGGCATTATCATATTTCCCAGGCAGCGTGAGAGCTGCTGGAGTCACCCTGAACCGTGCACTGCTTGCCTCGGTTCCTCTTACTCCTTTACGCACGAGTAGCGCCGTCTAAGTGGATAAATCTCTTCCGAACCAATTTCGTAAAGTTTCATTTGCATCGAAGGTAGATCGGCAGAATTTGATTTCGTGGCTTCGTAAACAACTCTTAGGTCCCTGGAACTCCTTAGATGGTTCGCCGCTCAGTAAACTCGTTAAGAGTTGCCGGAGTGGATTTTCCTCAAGATTATAGTCGTGTATGAAGCCAACATACACGCCAATCGTATTTGTTCACTTTTCGCTGAAACTGAAAATCGGTTTACACGACCGTTCACGTCGTACACGGAGATCGAAATACGCGGCTGGTTCGATGTACCAAGCACCGGGATAATTCGCGACATCTTCGTCACCACTACGAACAAGTTATCGCGTTCTTAAAGTAAACAAGACGGCGCACCCTGACAAAGCATGTAGCGCGGTACAGGCAGTATAAAGTATAATATAAAAGGCAATTTGAAATGTTCCGGAATGGAAATCTGCTTAGCAACGGGGGGATTTGCCCGGAGAAAAATATAAATTGGCTTTAAAATGGGATACCGTTGCCGGTTGTCTTACACTTGGGAGCCAGATAAACGGAAAGGAAAAGGCAGACGAAAGAACGGACGAGGAGAGAAACTCATCGGTGGTCTCGCAATTCTGCTCACGAAGGGACCTTGGTAGAACGAAACTGAATCCCTCTATTTACGCTCGCAACTTTTATCACCATGGATAGACTGTTCTACCCTCGGGCTTTCTCGCAAGGCTAGCCGGGTAATAATCATAATTCGCTGGCTATTGTTTCACAGATAATTAAGTTCTTGCCCCGCGTGCGAAGCGTGCCGGCTAGGCTCGGCTCAGCGCGGCGCGGCGCGGCGCGGCACGACGCGGCGTAGCGTCTCTGCCAACTGCGGGAAAAACCATTTACCGTCCTTATTTGGATAGGACGCGACTCTAGCTGCAAATAGGAAGGCATTAGAAATTTCTTGCCAACACGATTCTAGTTTCCGAAATTGTAGCGCTGTAGCCAAATTTAATCGCGTATCGGTCCTGTTCCGTTTTCTTATCGATAAATATGTACGTTAATGGCTTTCTTAAATTTCACTTTGACTCAACTAATTATTATTCCAGTTGGAACCGATCAACTTTTTACGCAAGTTTTCCATATATCTTACAAGTCGGCACTTCCGAAACAAATTTTCAACGAAACTGTTCCTTGCCGATTTCTTTTGCGCGCGTCACGTCAAACGTGGTTCGAGAATTTTCGAGGAAAAATAGAGAGTCGTTGCACCAGCGCTACTGCGCAAAAGACTGAATTTTCATCGAATCGATCCACGTGTTCATATACTATAACATATAATTCCTAACATCGTCCAAAGTCTAAACGATATTGATTTATTTAGCAATATCGAAAATAACGCAGAAAGCTGATGCGGTGCGAATAGGATAAAGGATAACACTGGAAGATTCGATAATGCTTGCAGCTGCAACAACGGTAACAGAATGCTCGGCTTTGTCGGCGTGCAGCGAGCAGTGTACCAGCGAGGCTGGCCGTCCGCCACACGTACGCTCCTCCGTCACGCCCTCCCTCTCCCGCTCCGGATAAATTACGCTAGATATCTGCATAGAAAACGGCCCGGGAAAATTAAAAACACAAACAGCGAACAGAGGCCACGGCAACTCCCTGTTACATCTTCCACCCTCTTCCTCTTTCTTCGCGATTGTATACACCGGCCGCTGTTTTCCCTAGAGCGATAGCGACGCTATCACGTTATAGCGCCAAGCCACCAATCTTGTAAATTGCCTTCCGCTGAGAGTAGAAATCGTAAGTTTTCCGGTAATCAAATGATTCATTGCAACCGACTACCGAAAGAGATTGCGCCAACTTATGACGCGCCTCTTATGACGAGACGGTTCTCCGTAAAATCGTATCTCGTTCTCTATCCTTTCCTTCGTCGGCTATTTACGCGCGAAGAAACAGCGAAAGAGGATACGCGTGCGCTCTCGGTTGCTCGCGTTCACCACCACAACCTCCGTAATTCCGGCCGTCGAACGGTGCATGTAAGAAACGCGGTCTTTTGATTTATCGGCCACAAATCATGCCGGCCAAAGAAAACGCTTGATTTTTATTGGCCACAGTTACTTCTAATACATCATCCGGAGGCCGGCACCCTGGTGAAGCGAGTTGCCTCCTCGGGCCATTGCTTCCTGCACATCGGTGAATTCAATTCCGGATTCTCGAGACTCGCGATAATTTTGCCCTTTCATGAAAATTGATACGAGGACGTATGTAATTCCCCAAAGTGCGGAAAAATCTCGTTCACAGCGCGTCGCCGTACGGCGAGAAGTAGCGAGGCCAATCGATTTTAAAGGTAGATCGAGAAAGTTATCGGAGGAATGATTAATCGACGGCAGTAACTACATTAACGATATCGCTGGCAATTGCATTAATTATTCCAAGTGCTCGTTCGCCGCAGCTATATCCTGACCGATGGCGATAGATTATTCGGTTCGCGTATGATTGCCATGCCACGTCGAAGATATTGTTAAACGATTTTAGAAGCTAAAGCGCATCTTCTCGTTCCATCGCGGTTATATGGGAATCATGGTATCCGCGTAACTATCGTTCTAATTGGATGCATACCGCAGTTAGTGGATCGTATATGCATTAACGCGATACATAGCAATACGCGATAGATTAATATCCCCTCGTTATCCGCTCAAACTAATTAAAATCATTATTTATCTGTTACATATATGTTTTCTCACGAATATCGATTTTTCCTTGTACATATCTATTTTCGTATTAATCCGCGACGCTTCGAAATAACGGACTCGATTTAAAGTCAGACAGCTTAGAAGAGACTTGCGAATACGTTACCAACGCGTCTACCTATTCGCGTACGATCGAACACAAGCGTCTACTACTTCTATACTTGTATACGCATATGCGGACTTTCGTATGTGCAGATCTGCATATATGCGTAGCTGTATGTATATGTAAATACGGCAAACATACACGTACACGTAGAAAGCAACGTACCCACCCCAAACGAGCAACGTAACGACAGCCTAGCAACTTTCAATCAAATCGACCCTCGTTTCCTTCGAGTTACCAGTAACTTTTTCCTTTAACATTTTTCGCGAGCTTATCACTTGACGTAACGTTGTTTACCGCACGCTAGAGCGTAACAGTCGCGTGAGCAACAAACTTTCGCCGGGAAATAGATATTAACAGCGTCTTTTACCACATACTATTTAAGATTAACGGGAAACGCCGTAAACTGGATGTAGATATCGTACCGTTCCACCTCTCGTTGCAAACTTTTCTATATAAATGTAGCCAGCAACGTATATAATAAAGCTGTCCAACCTGGCAACGCGAGATTATCGTCGAGACAACACATAGCGACACAGAATTGCACGCGACGTAACGTGTCTTCGACGTTTCGTAGTATCGCCGTCACAATGTGTCCTTTATATCAATTTCATTTCCTTAAAAGTATTTTTATTGGTAGGGTAGTCCGCACCGGCAGCCTCGCGAGTCCTTCGTAAAACCGTATACGACTTTCATCGGGGACAATGGACTTTGATATTGGAGTTGGCGCCATGTCCACCAACCACGTTTTGACTTGGACAAATCTCTTATAGAAATACCTATATCTAGTGATACGGAAAAATGCGATATTTCCATCTTGTTTATTCCGTACCTACTTTCTATTATTTTATTCTACTGTACTCTGTATATCGTTTTATATCATAAAGATACGGTAAAGACTTTTATGCTCCTCTACATTTTTAGATATATGTGCATTTCTGCGGAACATTATGTAAACAGAATCTACTATTTTACGTTCAATTGTATACCGCTATTTCGATTCATTTTCGTTCGTCGAAACACATTAACGATGAAAAAATATCTCCATCTTCTCGTCTTTCGTTATTACCACTGCTTTGTTATTTGTGACGACGATAATTCTTCGATTATATAAATGCAATTTAACCGATTAATTCGATGAAACCAAACGCATCGTATAACCGATAGGAAACGATCATACGCGACCCAGCTCCTATGTTAGACAATGAGTCGATGTTTCTGAATCGTAGCGCGCACTTCCGCTTGTAAATGCTACAGCAGAATCCGGCGAACTCGATAATTCTCTAGGCAACACGGACAATCAAATCCTGGGAACACGATCGCTAACACGTGTGAGTATATTAGTGTCGCGCCCTTCTATCCAGAATACATGTGGTGTGTATCTGCATACCTACCTCACCAATTACCATTCCCAGTCTATAGAGGAGTACCGACCATTTCACGCAGCTCCGAATCATATAGGGACATAACTGCGGATCACCTCATTAAATTATACAAGATGATTGTCTTGCTTAACCAAGAATAGACAAATTGATACCAAGCCCTACATTATAACCGGATTTCACAAATGCAAGACAATATTTTCTTGCAGAACGGTTAACGCGAATGGAAACGTGATTCTCGTTACTGTATCGCACACAGGCACGGGCACAAACTCTTAACTCTCGATGATTCCCATGAGAATATAAGCGATCACGGATTTAGTTTTCACCGACTTACATACAATACATCGGCAATTCGCAATAAAATATCCAGTACACCGAAAAGAATGAATAATAAACCGTTTGGAATATCGAAATATACGATGCATACGATGTGGTTGGAAATGGTGAATGGCAACGGACTTTTTCGCTGGATAGATCACACAAATTATAAAACGTTAGCGTTCCAAAGTTAAAGCGACATTTTTTGGTGCACGGCACAAGAGCTCTTTGAAAAATAATTGAAATATAGCGTATAATCAAGGTTCCTTTGAGTCCTTTGTCGTGTAGAAAGGCTAGCAGAGTTCCGTTCAACTTCATGGTGCTGGTACGGGGTATCGGAAATCGACGCATCGATCTTGAAGGGTGAAGAAACTGGACGAGGAAATTGTGGGTCAACGGTTGGGGTTATTCTCAACGCGTCAGCGCTTTAACTTTGCTAATGACGTCATTTACCTGTCTCAGTCCGCGTTATGTCACAAAGGATACAAAAAAAGTCGGCGACCGGCAAAAAGTTCTACGATCTCCTAAAAGAAATACTAGATAAATGAATCGTGTGGAATGTCAAGATTTTTCAAGCACGATTATCAAAACGAATAAAGATTCCCGCAACTGTGCGTAATTACATCTACTAAAACAAGACGACAAACTGAAAATTAAAATCTGTAGGAAATAAAACGCGTGCGCGCGCCTGTATATGCACGTGTGTGTATGTGCATAACGTAAACGTATTCAGCTTAAAGGCATTTAAATTTTGAAGCAGGATTTTCACGGACATTATTTACCAAACGCAGACGCACTACGCATACAAACATATGTAAATTAATTTACGTATAATTAACTTTAAAATTAAAAGTCTGATTACCAGGTGCGTATATCCACGAACGAGAACACTTAATTTTACCTCGTATCATTTGCACGTTCATTCCCATCCCTTTACACTGAAACATTACCATTCTAACAATACGCTTTCCTAAAATTACATCAGTAATTTTCATAAAGTACATCAGCATGGTATTCAACGAGTACCGGTGGACAGATCTTCCTTTACGAAGAAACAAAACGTGTAAAATAATTTTCTTAAAAAGAGAAGAAAGAGAGGAAAAGATAACGACCGATCCGATGGTCATTTGTTACCATTTCCTAAAAACCAATTTCTCGAAACCTAAGATAAATAGACAAACTGTAATGAAACTTATTATTAGTACTTGGAATTTATAGAGAAACAATTTCGAGTGAACATACGAAAACCAATTCTACCGTTGCGTCGCGTTGCGTCCAATGAAACAAGACCTAATCTGTTGGAATTAACTATACAGAGCTACGCAGATTAAAATATAACGTATTATCGCATAACAGATTGTCCCAAGATCACGATACGTTCTAGCCGCTGCGCAACAAACAACGAAACATTAACACAGAACGATTTAAGTTCTAATCACGATAGACTGGTCGTTACCGATTCTAAACCAAGTTCAGAGTTCATAGGAGAGAAGATACCGGAAGAAGGGAAGACTAGCGAATCGTAGAAGGTGAAATTATGTTTTGGTGATTGCCGTTTACATGGTACGGGCAGCCTCTATACTCTGCCAGTTCATATCGTAGCCAGAGAGAGAGAGAGAGAGAGAGAGAGAGAGAGAGTAGAAGGTACAGGCTGGAGGTTCCACACACAGAGTTCGTAGGACCATAGTCCCAGCTTCGGCTATAGCTTCCCTCTGCAGTTCGCCGGCTATTTCCCATTTGGCAGGCGAGCCAGACCCAGCACTTTTGGTGCCAACCGATAATTGGACGAATCGCAGTCATTCGCTTCGCGCGAACTCCTCTCCTCTCTTTCTCCCTCCCTTTCTTCCTTCTTACTTTCTCTTACTCTTGCACGCTGTATCTTCACCATCGTACATTCCTCTCTTTTTCTCCTTCTTCTTCACCCTACTTCACCCTTCCTCAGCGTTTCACTTGAACGCCATTTCTCTCACCGTTTATGCACATCGTGTTCACTCGACTCTTCGTCTTGCTCTCCGCGTTGACCATTCTATTCTCTGTCAACGTCTTCCGAAATGATCGTTTCAGTGAAACTTCACCCCGAACAAACATCCACGGTGGGGATTCGGCTCTCATGAGAGAGTAACGTCAACGAGAAGAACCTTCGACAATCGTGAAAAAGTATCGAATATACTAGGTATAAAAAAATACGTATCCTATGGATATGCGCACCACGTTACGATTCTTGACACTGCATCCTGATATCACTGCTGGAAAGCGTCGAGAATAACGGATTACGACACAAATGGAAAGTGGAAGCATTCAATCTTGGTCAGTTAAATGTATTCGCTTATCGAAAACCTAGCTTCGAGAAGCTTAAATACACTCGTGGTAAGATTCAGGATTTCTATCGGAAGCAATCATAAGACTGTAAGAACACGAAAAAAAAGAAGGGAGTTGTAGCAGTACCCGACAGCAAAGAACTTTCCAATGGTTTCGTCGGTACATAGTATACCACCGTTGACAGAATGTTTACGAGAGACCGACGAAACATAAGCAAGATCGCGACGAAGCGTAATTGTCGACAGGCCTAATAAGCCATCGATATCCCTACGGTCCTTCCGCCGAATACTCGGGAGAAAGCGTACGTGACCAGCGTGATCGCGGACGCCTAACGAACGCGTGCATAGTGGGAATATCGAGTGGGCACAAAAAGAAACGAAAGGGATTAAGAGATCAGCGGTGACCGAGAAGTGTGATCGAGTAGTTGAAATCGAGAGCCGTGATTGAGCAGTCGTAAGCAAGAGTCGTGAATAAATTGTCGTCCGCACGAGTCGCGAGTCGAAACTTGTAACGAAGCCGTTAAGCAACTTAATAAACGTATTGTTAAACAAAACGCCGAGTATTTCTTTGGCACCTTACACGTCCTACTACACCGTAGAATAAAGAAACGTGGCGATTGTTCCGTGTCATTTATAAAACGATTTCCACGTCAATTAATATACAACTTTGTTCAAAATTATTTTACCGACGTTTCTATCTGCCAACACTAATATTTTTACACTAAAATATCTCAAGGAAACGGAGTAAAAGAAATTCTGGTATAGTGAAGTAAACATGGTACAGTTGTAACTTGAAAGCGTGATAATTACATGTACTTACAATTAGAGAGGTAGAATTTTTAAACGGGAAAGAGAAGAAAGAGATTCGTTGATTTCTCGAAATATGCTCTTTAGCAAGTTCGGGTACACTGCCGCTAAAACCTTGGATTTGCATTAGAGGCAATCACAAATTCACAGAGCATTAACTCCACGTTCAGAGGCGATAGAATATAGGCGTAGGTGATGCAAAGAGCGCGAATTAGCGAAGGGATAACGGGGTAAGGGCAGGAATAGGGGTATGGGAAGTATGCACTAACTGTAGGATCCATGCTATTTGCGCAAAGTGGCCTAACCTCTCACCGTCTTCAATTCCTCCCTCTTCTCCGATTCGACATAACCGGCTACATTTAGGCAGTCTTGAGGGAGGGGGGGGGGTTAATACATTGTTTGCTCTTCGTTCGCTAAACTAAACCGCATTCGGAATTAATTGCACGTTAGGAGGCCACGGGATAATTAAAGCCGCCTCGATTACCCTCGCCCACCACCTCTTGTTTCCGATGCGTCGCTACCGGACGTCTTTGCCAGAATTAACTATAGTAATAAAACATTGTTATTACACCATAATGAAAGGTTATCGATTAAAGACACGTGAATGTACTTTTACGTAGTCTCGAAATCCTTGATCGCATAGCAATAAAATTCTTTTGATGAAATACAAATACTATGGACTACAAATGGAGCAGATAGAGTACGGGTTTCGAATAACAGCAAAATTTTGTGCGACTAACAACGAACGAAAAACGTTCGTTAAAAATATACCATTAGCGAAAAATAAGACGGAAGATAATCCAAACGATCAAAGAAAATCAATGAATTGTGTCTATAGGAGGATTAAAAAGCGATCGAAAATGTCGAAGATCAATGATCAAGTGCACAAACGTAACGATCATGCGTCATGGTCTTCCAAAAGTACACGAAGAGAGTGAATAAACGCAAATCGCAATCGTCTCGGGGGGGGGGGGGGGGGTTAATACATTGTTTGCTCTTCGTTCGCTAAACTAAACCGCATTCGGAATTAATTGCACGTTAGGAGGCCACGGGATAATTAAAGCCGCCTCGATTACCCTCGCCCACCACCTCTTGTTTCCGATGCGTCGCTACCGGACGTCTTTGCCAGAATTAACTATAGTAATAAAACATTGTTATTACACCATAATGAAAGGTTATCGATTAAAGACACGTGAATGTACTTTTACGTAGTCTCGAAATCCTTGATCGCATAGCAATAAAATTCTTTTGATGAAATACAAATACTATGGACTACAAATGGAGCAGATAGAGTACGGGTTTCGAATAACAGCAAAATTTTGTGCGACTAACAACGAACGAAAAACGTTCGTTAAAAATATACCATTAGCGAAAAATAAGACGGAAGATAATCCAAACGATCAAAGAAAATCAATGAATTGTGTCTATAGGAGGATTAAAAAGCGATCGAAAATGTCGAAGATCAATGATCAAGTGCACAAACGTAACGATCATGCGTCATGGTCTTCCAAAAGTACACGAAGAGAGTGAATAAACGCAAATCGCAATCGTCTCCCTTAATAATTTATAGGTTTTTTCGACGTGGAAAACCGTCCACACGAGGGACCGCCAAGGAACCATTGTTTCCTAGCGTTCGACCAGCTTGATTGTGTTAATGAAAAATGGGAAAGAAGTAAAGTCAAGCCAATGGTTCTACATCGAAGGGTGCCGGCAACATTGGCTTCGCCGAAGAATAGCGGGGTGTAGCGGGAATTGAACGTGATCCAAAAGCGCTTATAAATGAATAACATCCATAAAGGATAAGATATCGAAGGATTATACCCATTATCATATATCTGCGACGGAATGCTTTTTTCTCTGCGCGTCACTGATATCCATATTTCTTTACAACTATCAGGTTTATCGATTATAAATATGTTTCAAATGTCAATGGTTTTATCGCGTAAGTACGTGCGCTGAATGTAACCTCAACGCAGTGACACATGTATGTATATATACATATATATATATGTAGATATAGTTAGTTGCCTGGTAAATAATACAAACACGTAACACGTGCAAAAAAGAAAGATAAACTAAGAACTTAAATGTAAATATTGTGTCAATTCATGATACGAAATTTTTTACAAAATGCATTTTATACGTGAAATATCTCTATTTAGATTCTACTTCTTTAATTATGTTCATAGAAATATGAATTCGTATAGATATTCGCAGTTTATTCATTTTGTACAAGATGTTAATACCAAAAACCGTGAAACATCTTGTATGTCGTAACATCTTTACTGTTTGTAACGTTATTTTCGCGTTATTATTGGACAAGAATTACAAAAAGAAACGCGTGTATTTAACTCCGTTATAAACTTCATTAAATAACTCAAAGAATGTAAAAATTTAGTTTGAAAATTGTATAAAATGAAAAATTATGCAATTAAATAAGTTTTAAATAATTAAAAGACATTTTATCACATATAAGAATATACGCACGTATGTATATTGTATATACTAACAATGGTGCATGCTTATTATACAAAAATGCATTCGACTCACGATTAGATGCAAAGAACGTTGTCATCGATATTGTTATGATCCAAGGGAAGTCATCGATCAAATAGCAATCGTCAAATTTCATGGAAGAAGGTTGAAAGAAATCTGTAACAAAGCATAAAAAATAACTTTCTTCCTAAAGACGAAGAGTGTTAATTATTTGGAAAGTTTGAAATAATGAAAGATTGATCTCTATTAAATATAAGATTTTAATTAATGATAACGTTTAATTCAAGAGAATGAAAAGTTTAAACTCGTCGAATTTTCGATCAGATTCTGTGTTTCAATTGTTAATAATTAATGTAAAATTCACGGAATGTAATTAAGCGAAGCACAAAATTTGAATTCTGTCTATAACCTCAATCTAATTCTTGTCTTTTTATCCAGCCACCGTACTATAAGGTGGCCGACAACTAAACTAACGCGTGCACTGTCACGGATGCACAATTATAGGCAAAATTCACTGTAGTGGTACCGTTGGACGATCTTTTACGGATATGTATCTTGGAAACGAAGCCCAATGGCGATTACATGTATAGGAAACGTATAAATACGTTTGCCTTTATTAAAATAAATCAAATGTTACCAAATCTCCATGAAAAGCTTTCAGATTCATCGTCAATCATCGTGACGTCTTCCTGGGTTTCACGGCGTCACTCTAGCGCTCTTATACTTCGAAGTTCCCCTCGCAATCAAACAATAATCTGCACAAAAGAAGACCAAAACATTGAAATAGATGTATAAAAAGAACAAAAATTAAACAATGAAAAATGTCAAATTGCATCTTGAAAGTTCATTCATTATACAAGAACTGCCGAAAAATATAAGTAAGAGTGTCAGTCAGGTGATCCACAAAACGAAAAAGCATTGAATGTCAGATCTTATCATCTTGTACTTACAATTAGTCAACGATACGCAGAACGTAGAACATCTTGTATGTGCTTTCATAAATGTATAATATTGTAATATACTGCATATTGTTACTGCAAATAAAACAATTCCAATTAATTTCTTATGATTTGTTTTATACAAATACAACAGTGTACATATTATTATCGTTTGTAATTTATTTAATTATACCTCAGTTATACTGATATATCTTTTTCTTTTAAATTGTTCAAGTATTATGTTTTGATCGTATATTTTTATAAATAACTCTATGCAAAATGTGTTCTTACCTATTCGTTTGGCCATCAATTTATCTTTTGAATAAATATATCGTAACGTAACGTATATTTCTTAACTAACATAGAAAGAGTGCGCTACAGGTAATATAGAATTACAAACATCTTTCCGAAAATTATGTCCATTAAATAGTGATTATTTGTACGTATTTTTTTAAATATCCTTCTTTTTACTTACATGTTTTACATAATTACTAATTGTCATAATCTTCTTCGCCATACACACACACGCCGATGAACAAGGAAATTTCGTTAATATTTCAAAATTTAATAATAGTTTGGTAACATTTGTTTCGTTTGGAATACTAGTAACATAGCAGCTGTTGGCTACACTGTTCACTGAAACAGCGATACTTCACTTAATACGCGACGTACACAGAAATTTCGTTTTATGGTGTCATCGATTCGTGTTAAACATGTAACAGCAAGAAAGGTAAGATATGCTTTCAACATTAAATATTACTTTTTTTTTTAAACAAACACGATAAATATCTAAATTTTTTTGTAGGAGAAGAAAATCTCTCTATTTTGGCCGTATTCGGTAAAAGTAAATTGTCCCCAGGGGTGGGGTCTTCTGTCACTTAAAACCAAAGAAGTGAAAAGAGGTGAATGAGTTATGTCGATTTTGTAAAAAATAATATAATACAATCATGGCACGACCTATTGTACCTAGTCAACAAAAGTTAGCTGAGAAGCTAACTATTTTAAATGACAGAGGTATTGGGATGTTAACTCGCATTTATAACATAAAAAAGGCATGCGGTGATGCCAAATCAAAGCCTGGATTTCTTTCTGATAAAAGTTTAGAATCTTCTATCAAGACGATCGTCAGAAAGTTTCCTAATATCGATGTTAAGAGTTTGCAAACTATTACGAACCTTCGCAATGAGATTATTAAATCTTTATCTTTATATTATTATACCTTTGTTGATTTGCTTGATTTCAAAGACAATGTTTGCGAGCTTCTAACTACGATGGATGCTTGTGGTGTTCATATGGACATAACAATAAATTTTGACTTAACAAAAGGTTATTTGGATCTTGTTGTTACGTACGTCAGTTTAATGATTCTTTTATCGCAAGTGGAAGATCGCAAAGCGGTATTAGGTTTATTTAACGCAGCTCATGAAATGGTACACAGTCAATCTGATCCTAGCTTTCCTCGCTTGGGTCAAATGATTATGGATTATGACGCTCCATTAAAAAAACTTTCAGAAGAATTTGTTCCTCATTCTAAATTATTAAAAACTGCTCTCACCTCATTGTGGCCTATTTATCCTGAGAGAAATTTATCGGCGGATACATGGAGAGCGGATCAAAAGCTCAGCCTTGTTGGAAGTCCTGGACAAATACTTAAAGCAGCAGCAACAGACACTATGTCTTGCGAAACTTTGAGCTTAGATAGAATAGAAAGATGGGTTATTTTAGGTTTCACGTTGTGTCATTCGTTCTTAAATCAGGAACAGCCCGGTAAATTATGGACCACGGCTTTAGAGTCTGGTTGGGTGTTAGCCTTGTTCAGAGATGAAGTTATTTATATACATCAATACATACAAACATTTTTTGAAAGTATAAAAGGGTATAGTAAACGGGTATCGGAAGTGAAAGAATGTTATAGTCAAGCGGTGCAAAAGGCTGGTTACAGACACAGGGAAAGAAGAAAATTCTTAAGGACAGCACTGAAAGAGCTGGGCTTAATTTTAACCGACCAACCTGGTCTCTTAGGACCAAAAGCGCTCTTAGTTTTGATGGGACTCTCTCATGCGAGGGATGAAATTTTATGGCTTTTGCGACATGGCGTTAATCCTCCGACACAAGGAAAAGGTAAAGGAAGGGGAGGTGAGGACCTAGTGGATCGTCAATTGCCAGAATTACTGTTCCACTGCGAAGAATTAAGAGCATTAGTGAAGAAATATTCCCAAGTACTTCAAAGGTACTACGTGCAATTTTTGTCTGGATTTGATGCACCTGCTTTAGATCAAATGATACAAAACCTTCCAGTTTGTCCAGAAGACGAAGGAGCGATTCTTAGTGATATGTGTTCAAAGATAGCTAGTCTAACAGTCAAACAAGTGGAAGATAACGAACTGTTTGATTTTCGTGCATTCCGATTGGATTGGTTCAGATTGCAGGCATATATGTCTATCGCAAAATGCAACATGAATTTAGCTGATAATAGAGAGTTAGCATCTTTTATGGATACTGTAATATTTCATACTAAGATGGTGGATAATTTGGATGAAATGCTAGTTGAAACATCCGATTTATCCATCTTTTGTTTCTACAGCAAAGTATTTGAAGATCAATTTCACATGTGTTTAGAATTTCCTGCTCAAAATAGATATATCGTTGCATTTCCTTTAATATGTAGTCATTTTCAAAGTTGTACGCACGAACTGTGTCCAGAAGAGCGTCATCATATTCGAGAACGAAGTTTATCCGTCGTTAATATGTTTTTAGATGAAATGGCCAAAGAAGCTAAAAATATTATTACGACTATCTGTGATGAGCAGTGTAACATGAGCGATAAGTTATTGCCAAAACACTGTGCATTATTAATCTCTCAGGTTGTAAATCGTAAGAAAAAAGATAAAAATAAGAAGAATATGTATGAAATTCATAAACCGGGTATAGAGAGTTACAGAAAAACCAGAGAAGAACTTACCACAATGGATAAACTTCACATGGCATTAACAGAGCTATGCTATGCCATTAATTACTGCCCTACTATCAATGTATGGGAATATACATTCGCGCCAAGAGAATACTTGCATCAACATTTAGAATCAAGATTTGCCAGAGCACTTGTTGGTATGGTAATGTACAATTCAGATACTAGTGAAATAGCTAAACCATCAGAATTATTTGTGAGCGTTAGATCTTACATGAATGTTCTTCAGACGGTTGAAAACTATGTGCATATAGATATTACACGTGTATTCAATAACGCACTTCTTCAACAAACTCAAGAATTAGATAGCCATGGTGATAAAACTATCGCTGCTTTATACACGCAATGGTATTCTGATGTTTTATTAAGGCGAGTTAGCGCCGGAAATATTTGTTATTCTAGCAATCAAAGAGCATTCGTTAGTTTATCCGTAGAGGGAGCAATACCTTTTAACGCAGAGGAATTTTCTGATATCAATGAATTGAGAGCATTAGCTGAACTGATTGGACCATATGGTATGAAGATGTTGAATGAAAATTTGATGTGGCACATAGCTAGTCAAGTGCAACAGCTAAAGAAATTAGTTGCTGGCAATAAAGATGTTCTTATTGCTTTACGAACGAATTTTGATAAACCAGAAGTAATGAAAGAACAATTTAAAAGGTTGCAGCAGGTAGATAATGTGCTGCAACGAGTAACAATTATAGGCGTGATTCTAAGTTTCAGACAATTAGCCCAATCCGCATTGGTTGATGTCTTGGAAGAACGTATACCGTTTCTTTTAAGTTCGATTCTAGATTTCCGACATCATTTACCATCTGGTGATCCCATGCGTGTTGTTTCCGAAATGACTTCAGCCGCTGGTTTAACTTGCAAAGTTGATCCAACATTAACAGCAGCATTAAGAAGCCAAAAATCCGAAGTAGACGAAGACGAACATTTGCTCGTATGTTTGTTGATGGTTTTCGTCGCCGTTTCTATTCCGAAATTAGCTCGAAATGAGAATTCCTTTTATCGGGCGTCCCTAGAGGGTCATTCTAACAACATACATTGCATGGCAACTGCGATAAATAATATTTTTGGTGCATTATTTACCATCTGTGGACAAAATGACATAGAAGATCGTATGAAGGAATTCCTTGCGTTGGCATCATCCAGTTTGCTCAGACTAGGCCAAGAAGCAGACAAAGAGGCGATTAAAAATAGGGAATCGGTGTACCTTTTGTTGGACCAGATAGTTCAAGAATCACCATTTTTAACGATGGATCTGTTGGAAAGCTGCTTCCCATATGCACTAATACGTAACGCATATCACGATGTATACAAGCTCGAACATTCGCAGCCATAAAGTCATCGATAAAGAATGTGTTTTCAGCTTGCCACTCAGGGTCATTTTTTTTACGTCCATTACATTAAACATGGAATCAAAAGCATTTTCATCGACTCCGTTTAAAAACGGAAAGAAGAAGCGACGAACGTGGCAAAATATTCTATTTATAAAAGATATAGTTAGTAATATTTTGTTTATACTGCTTTAAATCGAATCGAATTCGATAAGTTTGTTTGGAAATGTATTTAAAATGTCCGAAAAGACAAATTTGCATTAATTTATTTAAAACAATGCATTTCGTATAGGGCAATACCATCACTTTCATATTTGATACCTGGCTTAGAATATTCGCTGACAAACGATACTACATCTTTTCAGTATTCTATTATACGTCATCTGTATGTAAGGAATGTTTTGTATTACAGGTGAATTATAAAACGCTATCTGTCTATGAATCGAAATATACACGTATCGTAAAATAGACACGTTAGAGACGTTCAATCTACATTTTCTAATGTACAATATTGTAACTTTTACAATAGTTTATAAAATAAATAAAAGTATCTACAAATTGTATTTATATGTATATGACGAAACCCTTTTGTTTTTACGTGGTTATTTTATAACAGCGAATAGCTAGAAAATAAACTCGAATATTTTAAAAATACTGTAAATTATACTGCGCTAATTTATAGAACTTGAAGTATTAATGAAATTACTTAGTCTTGCAAATCAAAGACATACATCTTTTTTGTCTCTCTAATATCGTTCTTTTCATTTGTCAAAGAAAATTTCCGATTTTCTTAATAATTTTTTAATCGATAAACATCGTCGCTCACACATACAATTTACGTTGAAAATTCAGATTTCCTAGACTATTGTATTGTTTATTGTCAATGAATATGACAGTGACGGAGGATATGGTAGAAAGTACAATTATATAAATGTAAAATGTATGCTTTATTTAGTTCTTTACAATGTTCTTGTTTTTCTTTTTTTTTTTATAATCACATTAACATAACACAAATGATTTACAATCAGATTCCTTTTATTTATAGTATTCTTTAAAACACTCGCCACGTTCTAGACATTGGGAAAAAGAGAGAGTGGTGGTCTGAAGCAACGTTCAGGCGATTGGTCAGTATCATGCTTAATAAAACTTACATCAAAGTATCAATTGAAAACACAGAGCTTAAAACTGTTTGTATGAATTAAAAATGAAATAAAACACTACGGCACATAAAACATAAAGGCAACTTGGTGATTTTGTGATATCCAAGTAATACTTTCTACACGTAGAACGTATGAACTCTTGGTGAAACGAAACAACATATGTATGTATGTACTATTTTAGCTAAAATCATATCGGAACGGACATGAAAAATTTAACGTAGATGAAATTAATCTCGGATGCACGATGTTGATAGGTCACCACATTTTTGGATCGATAGAAAAAATATAATCTTCGATTTCTTTTTGTTTCTTCCTTACTAACATTATGTACAAGTGATAAAGTAGTGTGCATTTCGTCACGATGACACACGTCTGGATTAAGATAGCTACTTTAAAGATGCTGTTTTTTGTAGACATTGAAATTTTCTTTTAATCGAAGAATTTGCTCGTGCCCCACAAAAATTGTTTATCACATAATGTGCTGCAAGATGCACAATTACCGAATAATGATAATTAATAATAACAATAATAATAATAATAATAATAATAATAATAATAATGATGATGATAGGACGCGATCTTAATCCAGACAGCGCAGATACGATTGAGCTTAAGCATATGTAGCAGAGACTCCTCGGAGACAAATGATGAATGAAAACATACTTTTGCTTTTTAATCGCTATAATTCTCTCGATACGGGCAAGCAACGTTTTTTGTCAACTAGACACTAGAATACTTGGTCCCATTCTACGCTCGTCTTAGGCTTCTCTTTTCGAAACAATGCCATTATTTCTCTTCCGTTTTCTTTTATTTTGATCTTGTATTCAGTCATTTGAATCGTTTTTATGGCAGTGAAATGGAAGCAAGAATAATCATGAACGGTATTGAAACCGATGGATTCACCTACGAATGAGTAGACGAATACGTCCTCTATGCATCGTGATTACTGATTAAACGGCAGTCGATACCTGACTTTTGGTGAAATCTCATAATCAGTCGTATCAAAAACAATAAATTATTGTTCCTTGTATTATCATAATATACGATAATTATATAAATACATACGATAAAAATGATGTTAACGTCACGTTAATTCGACATTTTCCCAATACATTTTCCCAAGTAGATTTATAGCGCGTTATCGCTTATACTTTGAAAAGTCGTTCGACCTTCTTTGCTACGCGTTACTACGAATGGCAGTAAGTTGTACTCATGGATTGCCATGAAACACTTGGAAATAACATAATTAACTTTTATGTTACGATCGGACGAGCGATTACAAATGGGACCAAACGGAATCCTGTTGCATCTATATGCAAGAAACTTCAAAACTGCTTAAATAATCTATCTCAAACGATCCAGTCCGGTCCACGTTGGATCGTCGTTAAAAAAGTCATTACCTTAAAAACCTAAGGGCTCGATTACACGCACATACAGGCATTCGTTCGTCATCCTTAAATTTCCGTCCCGATTACAAAATACAGGATAATATTTCGCTATAATACAGATTTGATATAAAAACAAGTATTTTTTTTATATTCGCTTTACCATTTGTTATGGTTATATAATTATCGTTTATGTATATATAATATCAATATATGTACACAGTTTAACACTCTCTCTTTTATTCTTTCACGCCCATTCTCTTCCCATACCTTTCCTTCGCTCTTTTGTTCTTTCCCACTTTCGCACGTATCTCGCATCAGCTTTCGTATGATCCACATTTTTTTTAATCACATTGCGACTATTGTACATTTCCACACGATCCGCAAACTCGTATTTCCTGCGATTTGGCGGACACCTCCTTCTTTTATCTCTTCATCCCTGTTAATGTTCCTTCTGTCTTGCACGACTCTATGTTTAAAATCGTTAAGTTTCTGGATCATCGTCTAAACGAAATCTATGTCTTCGTAGCGTATAAACTATCTGTCGTAACGTTGAACGGTATCTAATGACATTTTTCATCACATGTAGAACGAGAAGAAATAGGAGACACATTTCCTTATGAAAATATCGCGCTAAGCCTAACGATGTTCGATCAAAAACATTGGACAAAAGAAAAACCCTAGGTTACGATATTAATAAATCGTTATTATATCGCTATTGATAGTGATAGTAAATATCTGCACATTCGATTATTGCCTCGAATAGAAACACATGGAACAAATTGGACAAAATTTGCGCAAGAAGGTTCGACGAGGGACGAGTTAAAAAATTCAGTCAATCACGTATAACATTTTGGCGTTTCGAGAAAGGAAGTGTATATATCGCGTACAATTTAGTACGATTCGCCGTTGGACACGTGCGAATGTTGTTTGTGTGGCATACGAGTATGCAGCAGTGCACAAATGAGCCCATGTATATTAAAACACGTCTATATCTCAAAAGGAGGGCTCGTCTTTGGTCCGCGTTTACGGTACAGCCCTCTATAATTGTAAGTTAAAAACCATATTTAAATACAACTTATAACATTCGCGATAGCGAAGATAAATTATCATTTGCAATAGATAACTAATTAATAATAGTAATAGCCATAATAGTAATAATAATAATAATAATAATAATAATAATAATAATAATAATAATAATAATTAATAGTAATAATATCGTTAATAATCAGCATAATTATAATAGAACCGATATTATTCGATATCATTTTCAGCAGAATGGTCGTTAATGAAATATAACTATAAAAATTTGTTTCTTGATACTTTTCTCCCATGTTCATAGTCTCTCGTAACTTTGCTCGTTTCAATTGGCTAATAAAAATTAGTATAAGAATATTACATATCGTTAATTATTATACTACAATGGTAGAGATCAAGTGAATGACCTGCAATAGTTTGGTAATGGTAAACGCGCTCTTTCGCTGCGGAAAGCGGTGGTATAATCACAAAGACTTTTAGATTTAAATAAAATAATATCCTTATAGGCTATAACTTATGTATAAATGCATTAAAAAGGAAATCATATTTAAACATTTTGGCATTGCTTATTAATTATCTTTACCTATATTTGTATAAAAAACACTAGTAATTAAAAGCTTAACTTTGAACAAAGAACATGCATTTGGAAGAACATTGAAATAAAAAAAAAAAAAAAAAGAAGAGTCTGTCTTTTAAAATACTACTATAATAGAACAATGTACATAATAATCGCGTACAAGAGTTAAAAGGCACAAGGTACGTTCAATGGGAGCTTTTCAAAAATTACGGTTATCATCCTAACACTTATTCCAAATATATATTGTCGTCTCCGTTATCCCTTTGAACTTCCCTTCTTCTTCTAACCAACAGTCTCCATGTATGTATAAAAGTATGCTTTCCGGAGCGAAAAACACGCAAAAATTCGACTTCGTCGAGAAATCGAGGCATAAACGCTACTATGCAATCTTGGCCATAAATGTTTTTTACATCGAACGACAAAAATACGTTGCGTTCGATATTACTCAATATTGCTGTGCGAATCCAGCGTTGTCCACAGAAATAAATTTCCACGACTTCGATCTGTACATTGATATCAAAGAATTTCGCGGACAAAGAGATTTATCGAGAGCCTTGTAATTTTGATCGAGACACGAAAAATATTTAATGGCAACACGGAGGAATCAGCAGGAAACATTTAAAAGACGAATTACAGAGAATCGCATAATATTAGTCTCTTAACGATTTCTCAGTGTACGTCCAACCATCACGTCCAACGGCATCGTTCGTTTTGTTTTCGCAACGTCGATGTCCTCGTACGTTTGCCGATGAAAATCAGCTCGACAAAAGCTTAATGTCAAACGAGAAGTCTCGATATATCACCACCATTGATTATATAATACACTTGTTCAATTTACAATTTCCGAACCAGTTCCCTCGCGCGCGAGTTACTTGAAACGAAATAAAAACGTAGATCGGCGGTCGTCGGAACTTTCAAATGCTTTCGATCGCGCTCTGTATTCTTCCATTGATTCCGTCGATCTCGATTACGAGAGATATCGTATGTTGAGTGAATCGGCTCGTTTCACAGTTTGGCATTAAACAAGAGAACAATTTACGGTGCAACGTTGAGACCGTCTCTCGTCCGTGATAGTTCTCTAAGGTCGTCACACCTTGTTGTGATGCCTCATCTCGTAGGCTGAGGCCCGCCCCCCTCCCCCGGAGCCCGAAT
>NT_176554.1:285307-289328 GCF_000188095.3 Bombus impatiens | reverse complement strand
AGGCGCCGGCGTACAATTCTGGATGATTGGACCGGCCGTAGTTGGGTGCTGCGCTGCTACTGGGTGGCGCACTAGCTGTGGGAACCGAGCGATAGCCTGCTTAAAGTTTACAAAAGTATTCGATCGTGAAAAGATATATCGAAGCCAACTAAACAACGAATGTACCGAGATAATAAGTTAGTCATTATTGGTACAACCACTTGGCTCGTTAGAAAAAATGACAAAATTTATCATGCGCTTAATTTTTTCAATTACCAGCAAGATAATACTTCTAGCAAGATCCACTAATCATACAAAAGCCATATTTCGCAAAGATACTATCGAAATTAATACGAATGATGCGTAAGCGGAGTAGATACTGATACTAAATTTTACTTTGATATTAACGATCGAATGAAAGTACTACCCGATGGCTTTCGTCGAATGGTTATGAAAGAGAGACTACCAGGAGCAAATACAAGAATTCACAGTGACATGGTGATATGGAAAATGACTCGTTCATCGTAGAACATCGTAGCCATCTATCGTGATTTTCCTATCGCGATTCTATTCGTGAATTTGCTCCTACCAAGGGTATAAAGTATAGGCCCCAGCTCACCTCTGTAGGTCATAGAACGATAGTATCAGGTAGTGATGCGCGTCAATCAATGCGAGGAAGATGCAAACAGGAAAAAACATTGATGTAGTTGCAGATCACACAGGGACAGATACATAACGGCAAGCTTCTTAGCTTGAGTTTAATCCATATTTTACCAGGTAATAAACAAACATACGGTACGTATTAGAACGAGCAACATTTATTAGGATCAAACTCGAGCAACGATAGCCGCATTAAAAAGCGATCGAAATTATCACGTGGATTTACCTTTGGGATAATATTGGGCACCTCTACCCTCTCCATAGCCGTGAGAGGGGCCCCGAGTAGCACCATGGCCTCCTTGATTTTGTCTAGGAGGTATACTTCTGGGACCGGCTCCACCTCCGCCATGTGGATGTCGCTATAAAAACATAATTACGCCATTTTTTATTTTAAAGTATGCGAAAACTACTTTATATATATTGTAATCATTTACGTTACATTTTATTATTCTTATATACGACATACCATTCTTCTCAGAGTATTCATCGGTCTTCTTAATGTATCGCTAATACGTCTCGCTGGTGGTTTCTTAGGATTACTCGAAGGAGTATGAACGGCACAGCACTTGATGAATAAACCCATGAAAATAATAAACGCTATTCCCATTAATAGCACTGCCCACCAGAATTCCTAAGATAGAAAACGTTTGATATTATATCGGTATAATCTCGCACGATGTAAAGTGATGTAAAGTCCAGCGTATAGATGAAATTCATACTTACAGTTATCCATTGTGCTACTGTACGTAACGTGTCCTTATTGAATAAAAGATTCTTCAGTCTGGCTAATGGTCCTTCCGCGTCAACCGCTCTACACTTCAAAAATACATCGCAATATCCCTAGAAGGAGCGTTCTATCGCTATTAAAAGCTCTAAACATAAATAGTAAATTTATAAAGTAATATATAATATTAGGTTTTTACTTGAAAGTTATCACAAGGTGATCCAGGCCGGAGGCTAATTCCACCTTCAGGCAGACCAACAACGTGCGCAAATTCGCTAGTACTACGGCAGGTCGATGGATCGGTTCCATTTTGACAAGCTAATTCGCACAATTTACGTTTATCGATATTTGGAATTACGTTACTAGTCAAAAAGCACTCGGTCAGATTCCACTCTAGGCAAATCGATCCTGTACACTCGCCATTGATGCACAACTGCGAACAAATTTTCGGGACGTAATTTCCAAAATATCTATATGCATCGTTCTACGTAAAAATCTCGTCAAATTTAAAAGCTTCCTTTACCTGAGTTCCCTCGTTACATCTAGTTTTGTTAGCCCTTGGCAATGGCGGAGGACACTCGGAGGATCGTCCATTACAAGTCGAATTGTAGCTACAATCCGATTCCGCTTTGCATTGAACATTTTTAGAGAGAGGAACGAACTGGCACGATTCGCTGGAACAGCAAGGCCCTTGACTGGGACTGTAAGAAAGGGACTCGTGAGATTCCCGATTACGCGAGTCGGACGATGCATTCTGTGTCGGAAATTTTTTTCCGAAATGTAGCTTCACCGAGTACGAAATGAGTACACCGAGTGAGAAACATACGTACCTGCATTGCGTTCCGGACTTCCTGGTGCAACCTTTCGCCGTCTCATTTTTTATCTTATCCAATTCCGATACTTGTCTCGGATAGCAACATTTATCCACGCATTCGTCGTCATCGTACCCGCAATCGCATTCTTCTCCGGCTTCGACGATCTTATTCCCACAGAATGCACCAGCAGAAGCTGCGTATAAACGAATTAAACGAAATAAGATTCACCTTTCGATCCAGATAAGCATACTTTATATCCCTTAACACTTCCTTAACTACACACATACGCGCGCGCAAGCATGCACGCGCGCACACATACCGGTGAAACAATTTCTCTTCTTGTTGTCTTCGATGGCGTCTAAAACGTTGCTGATATTACCGATACTGCATTTCGAAAATTTACTATTATTAGGTCGGTCGCCGCTCGTCGCTGACGCAAACATAATATAATTTCCGTGCAATCCACCAGGTCTGCATTCCGGTGGAAAATCGTGCTGCAAAGAAAGCGCGATTAAATGCTGGGTTAGGGTGAAACGAAATGCTGCGAAAACAAACGATTACAATAACGATGTAACGATAAATCCTCCAATGTTCCACTATAAATCCTTACAGGTGATCCGAAATTATGTCCTATCTCGTGGGCCAATGTCAGCTGTGACACCTTCGGTGGTACTCTGCTGTTATAATTAACAAACGTGATGATTCCGGTATTCAAAGATCTCTTGGTGGATTGATACATTCCCCCGACAGTTTCCGTGTATGTTTTGTATCTTTCGCAAATGCCGCCGGATGCACCGGATGCCGAGGCTACCCAAGCAAGACCAAGCGTGCCGCCAGTAAAATCTCTGTTAATAATTTAGACCAGTGATATAAATCTTCTTGATACGTATATTTTCGAATAGTTCGCTCTTTTCGTACCTATACGTGAACACATAGGCGAGGCAAAAATCTTCGTGGTTGCCGAGCGAATGCAAATTTAAAAAGTTGCTAACGTCGATGTTCTCCATGCAGAACGGGTTTGGCTCGCCATACGTTTGTTGGGGCGTGCAAGCTGTATCGTCATCGATCTATCGCGAACAGAATAATCGTATTTAACGTTCAACGCGTGACAGATGGTATATTCGCGGCGCGTAGAAATTATCCGATGATGTAGTCACCTTTATCCGTTGCACCTCGAATTTAATATTCCTATGTTTGATTCTGCCGTCAAATCTGGTGTCTCTATAGATGTAATTCACAGCGGTAACGTGGTGCGCGATCAGAGACAGTATTTCCTCTCTGGTCTTCTCCGCGTCATGATGTAACTGAAAGTGCAGTCGAAAAGTCAAATATTTTTGTAATTTTTACAACGGCACGGCAAAGAACGTCCGACCGAAGAAAATGCAGAAATGGAAATGTTCTATCGGGCCAAGGACACCGGAATGCCGGCACGTCTAGTTTAGAAGAAAATGCGAAATGAAATTACGCCATCTCCCATTGCTAAGAAATAGTCGTACGAATGCGACTAGAACCGGAGGAGCCCATCTACTTCGGATTATCTTTCTCCTTTCAAGATCGAAACCACGTTAAAATACACTTAAAGGAAAAAACGTAATTTCGCGTGTATTCCAAATTTACCTGTTCCGATATATGTCTCCATATGAGCGGATCGGTTTGAATAAAAAGAGAACAAGTGTTTTTGTTATCCTCCTTCGGCCTGGTTGCCCTCCGTGTTCTTCGATGACTAGGTTCGTTAGCTTCTCTCGAATATTTGTGACCCGGTGATTCTTGATCACCGTTCCACGGTTTCACCCGAGACTTGAATATCTTCTCGTTTTTACTCGTGGTTACCGGACGTGAAACG
>NT_176554.1:267944-284857 GCF_000188095.3 Bombus impatiens | reverse complement strand
GGACGTGAAACGTCCGGTATGGCAGAATTTTGAACTCTGTCCATCCACTCCACCACATCATCGGTGATACCACAACCGCCGGATTCACCTACGAATAACAGTAAAACGTTAATTCTATTCGCTACGCTAATAATTAATACTTTAGAGAACAGACTTTCGAAATGAGGAGATACATACTACGTATATACTTAAACTCGTTGTTTCACCACGTTATACAGCGTTTCATAATTATACGCTAAAGACTTATACGTCCACGAATAGATTTCCTACAGGGAAAAAGAAAAAAAAAAAAAGATTACGCGTATCGCGTCCAAGTTGATCGTGATGCGACCGTGAAAGATACAAAAGATTAAACATAGTCCGACTATTCGCAATGGAATCTTGGGATCGTTAAAGTCTCGAACTAGAGTCGTTGCCAAGAACTAACAATACTACTAACGAAACGTCCGCGGGGTTCGAGGCAATTCAAATCTCTCAGCGTTCGTGCTTTCGATGGAAAGTAACTACGGGGGAAAAGCTGGATCCGTTAAAGCGTAGAAGGGTTGTTCCCCGAGACATTTCGACGAAACTCGAACATTCGATACACACGTATAGGTACTGTAGGAACGTAAGAAATGGAAGCGGACACGAGCACGCGTCTCGTTGTTTTCATCTTGCGAGGGAAGTTTATAACGCGTCGCAGCGGAAGCGCCGATGCGCAGTTTAATTATTCGCGTAATTTCGAAATGCAGGGAGCTGTGTCTGTAAAGCGGATGCACGGGCATAATGCGCCATGTAATGGCAAACTCTAACCGCTTCCCCTTGGGTGTCATATCATCCGTAACGGCGATGCTATTATTTTGAGGACGTGGTCACCCACCTACGTATGGGTGTGAAATCACACTTCCTCTTTCATCGTCCACCGACCGACACGGCACGGCGTAGCGCGACGTAGCATACCAACCAGACGACCGGCCGAGCAAACCTAGCAGAACGGCGAGCGAGCAGAGGCGTACACGCGACATTCTATCGCGTTTTTTACGAGTCGAGATTTTCATAATTTAGCTTTAAAGGTCCAGCTTCGACGATCCTTTACTTTGCCGTTTAGCGCGTTCGTCGTGTGATTCTCGCAGGTCACGACTGTCCACATATCACGCGTATCTACCGAAATTCTAACGTAACTCGAAAACGTAGCTAGAAAGTTATTCTATTTTTCAGGAATAAGTGTTTTCTTAGAATTTGTAATTTGCCGTTTGATAGCTCAAGCTGTAAATCATTTGTACGGTATCGATTATTCCACTTTAACCGTATCAGGGGCGAAAAAGATCGACAAATTTGACAAGGATCTATCAAAAAAAAGCGATTAACGATAACGATACCGATCGTAATCTGCCCTTAGGAACAATATAAAATTAAACAACGTGTAACGCGTACGCCGTTATAATCCAAGCGATAGTCGATTATAATAACTCGTGCAACCAAATTCGTGTGTCCCTGCATCGATAACATTGTATTAATCCTATTGCTAACGAGATGCTAACGGATGCTCGTGATCGGAGAGATGAAAGCGCGGCAATATTTGTAGCCAGTTAATACCTGATATTATGGTCGAGCATAACGGTAACCGATCAGGATCGCCGTTGCGTGCCTCCGTCCAAATTCTCTTTCTACCTTTTACAATCGAATCGTAGAGAACAAGTATCGCGTAATAAGAACAGGCTGATATCGTTGGTCTTGCTATCCAGGATAATTGCAGTGGCCGCGGCTGGTTTTATCGGCGGGTTAACCGTGAGCCACGAGCTTTAATGACTTGGCGTTTCGATGTCACGATGTTGGTCAGCTTTATCGATATCACCTACGCGGTAGCGTTAATTCGTATCAGCGTTATACGCTCCCCAATCTCCAACAGGGGACCTTTCGCTTTTACTCTTCGCCAAAGACTAACAAAGGAAACTTGGCAGATTGGCTCGTGATTTACATCGACGCGTCGCACAACCTGATCGATACGAGTAATAATCGAATCGCGAAGATAAACTCATCGACGACGATGAAAAATATAAAAGATACGGAAAAGGATTTCGTACAAAAATTTGTAGGACATTCGGTGCACGAAGCGTACCGATATTTATTTAACGACGATCCTGAAAAGCTTGGGCAAAGGTCGTATTAAGATTTTTAAAGGGTACGTGTCTTTGTAGCCGTAATAACGCGCAGTAATTTAATAACGATACTTGGGAAGGAAAGCGAATGGCGCAAGGGAACTCGCCGGTCCTTAATTTTGCAGATTCATAACGGCACGCACACTTCTACTCGCGTCTATCCCGCACGGAAACAGGCAAGATGGCGGGTGTTCTCGTCCGCGAAGCGCAATATACGCGAGAAGCACGATAAATATTATACACGAAACGGCAACTGTTTATTTAAGCGCCGGTTATTTGCATAAAAGCTGTAAACACGCTGGAGATGGTCAGACCGGGGTGAAATCTGCACGCGTATATCTATAGAAATGGAACGGGTCTGAGCTGTGTTCTCGGCGATGTCTAATTCGAACTCGGCCAACACCTTCCACCCTTGTTTCTCTCGTACCGGTATATGCACCCGAATAGACCACTTTCTTCCGTAATGATATCACGAATAGCGCGAGGAATTCACCCTATCAACCTGCTCGCTGGAGACCGTACCTTTATATGGAACGCGTAATCTCTCTGTATGGCCGTACACTGGTTTCAAACTGGAATAGACTACTTCGAACAGGTTCGAACATGTAGCCAGTTACCAAAATGTTCGGTAATAACGACCCTCTTTTAAAACAACGAGCATTTCCGCCAAGTAATCCGACTAGTGTTATCGAAATAAGCGAGAAGGAGGCGTGGTGAGAGCGAGCGAGTTTAAAAAACGACAACCGAGAAGGCAACGTGTCGTCGACGCATCTTTTCCAGGGTCAAATGGACCAGAAGCTCGATTCGGCGTTCTCGATCAAGCTGTACGCGCACGTCGTTAAACGCTTTGACTCGATGAGACCTTCGGGTTCAGCCTGCTAGCTACGCGCTACTTGTTTGAATTTGACTCTCTAACTAGCGTGCGCGACGCGTGTCTGCGTGCGCCTCTATTCACGAACGCGCAATTCAGAGTCGGCTACGCGGACCAGCGTGTGTCGTTAAGGCGATTCGCTTAAAAACTGTACACGGCTGGGTGCTCCTTTAAGGATGGCTCGTAACGCCGACTGTTTAGTCCGTCGGTTCGAGAAAGGGAGAAACCTGTGTACGTCGCGTGGCAAAGGGGTGCTGTCCGTCCAAGTGTGTAAACGCAGGGTCGCGTGGCGCCGTTGCGAATATGTATGCATTCGCGTCGACGCGACCTGTCCGTCGGATCTATAGAGGCGGTACGCGCTCTATGTTTAGAGCCACGGAGAAGAGGCGCCGTGCTTTTCTATCGCCGAACCTCTCTTCCGCATTCTACTCGCGGCTACCCGCCTTTTGTCAACCGCCGCAACACGCCATTTTTTCCTAACGAAATTTCTACGCGCGACTCCCCGTTTATCTTTGTCTATCTTATCTATCTTTGTACGACATAAGTGGGCAAATAAAATCGATCGAAAGAACCAACAAGTAGATATTACGATCTCGTTCAGGTATTATAGCGTAAGGAAGTTGTTTAAAATCACTTAACACGATATTGATATTTAGTATTTTAGAACGGAATATAAGTGGAAATAAAGCTTTCGAGTACCTAGTATCGAGTAGATTATCAGAAGTCAACCGGATTTCGCAGGAAACAAAGTTGCATTCTGATATACGTACATAGACGCACGTTCGAACGGATATATCTATGACGGAAAAATTTGTGCAAAGAATTGACTAGTTGTGACTTATTCTCAACGCTGATAAGAACAAGCGACACGGCAATACGATTAAAGACGAAAGGCGCTATCACGCTGATATTTCAAACGGCGCTCGATCGCTCTCACCGAATAACAAAGTAAATAAATTTGCTGCAGAAACAAGTCGTATCAGAGATTAAAATTTATTTTAACGATTTCGTGCTTATTTTATGGCCCGTCGTTTAGTTTCGTACAGCTCTGATCCGTCTTATGCACCGTTATGTAATTGTTTATGTCCAGTAAAGAGCTTATCTTCTTACCACTTTATTGCTCCTTCGAAAGTTTGATCGATATTTATTATCGCATTACGATCTTGGTACGTGTAACCTGTACAACGTTGATGGTAAGAATGGTACGCGAATATTTACCACTGGCGGTCTACGTACTATATTTTAGCATAAGAAGCTAGGCTAGATCGAGATACAAGATAGAGCGGCCTTCCTTTCGGAGATTCCTCGAGTAACGTGCGTCGTATTTCCATTATTTCGCTTCGTGGACGCGGTTAATTGCGTTACCCAATTGCGCGATATACACGGTCATCAGAATTATCCATGCAAGTATATACAAATACTATCGATCGTCGTTTTTAGATTCCGTTTTAATACCGTTTGCACATTCACGTAAACAAATTTGCCACTCGACCAATTTCACTGTGCTTCGAAAACGCACGTTAAAGATTTTTAACAAGGACGCAGCAGATTTACGTTTTATGGAAGGTAGAGGTATGCGAAACTGCCGTTTTAATCTGCCGTGGAAATCTGCGAGCTGTGTAATTAAAATTAATTATTGCGTTTAATTAGATCGAACGATGCATTACAACACTTACTCGAAGCGTGGTTAGCGTAGTTAGTTAATCGTAATAATCGCGTGAAATTAGATCTGTTCGGTGGTCTAAAAAGTTTTACCCTCGTTATTTTTCTTCACTCGATTTTTCGATTTTTCTTCACTCGACAAATCTAATATAACGATATATCTGGTCTAAAATCGTTCGTTGGACCGATTGGAGCGATTTTTATGACGATAATATTATTTAAGAGAAAAATATACCGAACGGAGAAAGCAAGAAAAAAGGAGACGGAAAAAATTCGACGTACCTTTTCGAAGATGGGCGTATGGGTCCCCGACGTTATTTTCGTGATAAATGACCGAATGTAACGTGTCATTTATCTCGTGCGGCGGAAAGTAATAGTGCGCCTTTTCCACGTACCACGCGCCACCGCGAGGCGAAATGATTTTTCCGTGGAAAACACCGTCGCTGATGCTTCCGAACACGTGACTGCCAGGTTCACCTGGAAATAATAACATATTTCCTACATATTTAACAATGATGGTCAACTATAGAGATATTTCCGACAAATTTTCGACAAATGTTCGTAATGCGGTCTCTCAAGTTTCAGCGTTCGGCTCGTTAAATATAATTAATCTTTCGAACTGTGTAATTATCAAATGCGATAAATTTAGCTGCTTCTCGCTGTTTCGAATAATATGAAAATATACAAGTTTTTTTTTAATCGTAATATTCAAGCGTTGCAAGTATGTTTCAAGATTTTAAGCGATATCGCTTTAAACGCGATCGGAATATGCATTTCGTTTCTTTTAAAAAATAGAATACTGCACCATGGAGAAGATCGTGCAGCGTTTAATTTCGTTTTCTCCGTCGCGTCCTACAGAGGAATAAATATTTACATCGGAAGAAACGTTATATCGGACCTATGTCAACCGGTTTTTCCTATCCACTTTGATAAAATGGAAGAAAACCTCGTGGTCGAGTATCGCCGAATGTCAGCAATTTTTAAGATAGATTTTTCTCTTCTTCTCTTTAAAAATCGAAGTAAGAGATTCGGCCGTTTGCTCCCGGTCCACGGTAAACGCGAACCACGGTTAGACGTAACCAGGTGGCCGAGGGTCGCAAGTGCAAAAGTGAAAGATAAACCGTTCCAACAAGCGAGCCGATCTATAATTTAAAACGTCCTCCTTTGCACGAACTCCTGTAAATTATTAGAGTGGAAATAAAGATCTCAGCCAGTACGTACACGCACTTTTGCGTGCCACACCTGGTATCGCGCGCGAATCGCGACTGGCTTAGGAGCAGATACGACGCTCGGACTATACCGTAAAACGGTACTGACTCGTTTCAGAATAAAGTTTTACAATGTAACAGCGCACGCTTAAGGAGCAAGGAGCTCGTGATTTACGCCGTAGCTATAGGCATAGGTATAGGGAATCTCACGACTGTTAGACCATATTCCGTGGTGCGTCGTATTTCACAACTATTTACTGGCTGTTTCGTTCTTTTCGCGTACATCGTGCACCATCGTCTGCGACCATCGACACCGCGCGCACCTTCACTCTACACGCATCTTCCGTAATTTCCACGTAGAGTCCGATAACCTTCTCACTGGGAACCGCGTTTCTGTTCACATTTCAATATCAATGGATAAGTGGAGCAACGTACGAAATGTTCTATTCCGAAACGTCAGGGAGCAAGCTATCGATAGAGGATAACGTTATTACTCTTACATACTCGGATATCACATAGACACGGACACTTGTGCAATTTTCGAAAAAACCAGTCGTAAACTAGACGAATGATTTTCAAAGCAATTACTTTTATCATTTTTGTTTCGGCATTTTCCTTCCCGTCTTTATTACCTATACGTATACGTATACATAGACCGAAGGAATTATCGCAAATTATCGTCTCAGCGCTGATTGAAAATCCGATCGCAGAAACGCGTAAGTGAGAAAAGAACGATCAAAGCTGGAACTTACCAACCAAGTGGCCCTGGTAAATATGCGAGGTATCGAGGTCTTCCGTTTGACCGGAAGGGCCTTCGATAATTAAGTTACTGCTAAAGGTAGCCAGATCTCGCTTCAGTCGGATGTGGAAGTCCCTTCCGTGCGAACGAAACTTCAGAGTCACGGAATTGTCGCGGGTAACCGACCTCTTGGCCCTCAAGTGACCTCGGTGGACCTCTTCGGTAGGATAAGAGAGAGGTTCGTAGTGGCGGATATATTCGTTCAATCGACGAGCTGCAACACAGAAAAACGAACAGGCGATGCTTCAAACTGGTCTTTAACCATACTTTCGAAGGCATTCGTCGAACGATGCGGGGAATAACACGAATCGTTGAACTTCATCAAGTAGGATTCGCTGTGAATTTTATTCCTTTCCATTCCGAACTTTCTTCGCTATGTAAAATACGCTTTCGTCGTACATTTAAACTTTCTCGTAACTTGTTAGCGCATCGATACATCATTCACCGTACGAGACTATATATAGATGATTCTCACTTAATTGGGTAATTATTTGGAACACGGACGATCTCACTGATTTCATTTACCTTGAAATATGTTATCAAGATCGTCGTTCTGAACATCTTTCTCCTATACGTGTTATATCCTTTATATGTACGCACTTAACGAGATCCAGCTTTCTGGCTTTTCGATTAGGTTTAAATTAAATTGCATTCGATTTAAAGTTATATTTGCTTATATTTACTAGTACATTTTATTGTTAACGCTATATAACTGCAAATATTTTCACTATTACGAGTTACGAGTTATAAAGAGTTACCGAAATTATGTCGTCGTCGTCGTCGTCGTCGAATCTAAATCGAAGATCTTATTCACAACCGTATATGCAAGGCTGTAAGAAGCGACTTGGAAAATTTTACTTCGATATCGCGCGAATTGCTCGCTCGTAAAAATCTAGTCCAATCCAATATCGATCCCGCAGGTGAGCGAACGAGCGAGCGAGGAGTTTTTAAGAATAAAACTTTTGTTCGAAAATCGGACACCGTTTGTCCACTTGTGAGATTGATACGACGCGGCGTTGGATTAAATTTTTACGAGCGTGCATGGCGTGTCGTCTTGAAGTAGAATTTTCAAAGACGCTTGTTACGATCTGGCATATGCAGCTGTGAACGAGAGCTGTTCCAAATAATTACCGTCTCCTTTTATTCGTTAATTTGCCCGTTACAAAAAGTACGACGGTAAGCTAACTTTTCAAACAAGATACTTGAACGAAAGTACGCCATTTATATTCAATCAAATAAAGTAATAACGAGTGGATTCGCTTTGAAACAGGCTGAAATTAAATTCAGTTTGAATTTGAATCTGGCATGAATTTAACATTGCGATCGATGATCGAGATTTCAAGTGAAAAAGTAAAGCAATTTTCCAGGACAATATTCCACTTGAAGTAATTAACAGCTTATTCAATAATTCTGCAAAATAAATTCTGTATTACACACCAGAGCTTTATATTATCCATCAACGTGCAAAATTTCGAAATGGTTAGTATATACAATACGCGTACTGTACTGAAATTTTTTTTACACCGAATATGAAAATCATTTAAGAGTCGAAGAGTATTACTATCGCGTAAAAATAGATTTTTATATCGCGCTCGGTTTATAAAACCGGGAAGTCATAGACTTGCATTTTTCGTAGAAAGTAAGTTTCATCCGTAATTAATTTCGTTAAAAACAGAAATATCGCTCGTGTTTTACGCGTCAGATATTTCTGGCACTCGAAGGAACTCCGTCCATATAGTCCTGTAACCCGGTCAATAATCGTGACGCTTCGTTGCTTAACAAGTGCAAAGACGCTTGCTAATTCAGCGTATAGAGGCGAATCAAAGCGAAAGTTTATACGAAACGAGTGGTCGTTACATGCAACCAAGAGCGAGAGTTTTGCATCGACGAGTAATGTCCTAATGAACTATATACGCAAATATATATTGCGAATAGCTTTAATACAGCCGTTTATCGGAATCCGAACTAGACACGGACATAGGATAGAATTCGAAAATTCGAAGAACAAACGACAGGGAAAATTCCAAATACGTTGTTACGAAAGATGGATTTCTGTTATTGGCAATGGCTGACTTGTCAACGAAGATCGTCGCGTGGTTCGTTCGCGAAGAAAAGGAAGATAGAATGTCGCTTTTCGACGAAACGAGACAGAAGAAGGCACGGGAAAGAAAATATCTGAGAATTAATTGCGAGAAATTGGAGAGTTAGTATCGGTCGGAAGAACGCAACGTTACTTCGTTTACTATCGTTATCTTCGAGTTGCACGCGTTCCACAAGGTACATGTTCGCGCGAAATAAAGTCAAAAGAGAACGGTCCGAGTTCGATAACCAGTCATCGTTTCGAAATGGAAAACTTAATAATTTGCTATCGTTGGCGTTAACGTAAAATTCGCATTAAGATCTCGGAGAAACCGACAACTTTATTACGAATTTCACGGAAAACTACGTTTTATGGAAGACGCGACCATCGCTCTGTGCAAACTTGGGTCTTACGTAATCTTATAGAAACTAATACGAAAAGAAGCTAACATTTCATTAAATCGTATAAATCTCGTAACGGTTCGCTGCAGACGGTGGGTTTAACTTTTAATCCGAATGACAGAAAGAGTACGTTGGGTAACGCGTACCTAACGGATGCCTACGACAGAAAAGGCGGCAGCAATATGCTGAAAGCGCAGAGAAACGTGGAACGATGGGATTGAGAAACGTGAAATGGTCGTCGCGACTTTCAATTTTCCAACGAACGCTTTTCCTCCGAACCCTTGTATCACGACAAAAAAAGAAAGGAGAAACAAAAGCAAAAAAAGGACATCGTAATAACGTTAAAAACACGGTGGAACGTAGTCGTGTAAAATTAGCGTTTACGGAAAAATATACTAAAATAGAAGATACTTGTATCGAAGATAGAAATATACCGAATACTTTGAATTTAAAAACATCTCTCGTTTCTTTTTCTCGTGCATACATACTTTGGTTATACGACGCTCTAACATTTCTGCAGAAATTACAAAGAGAAGTTTAGATATTTTTCTCCAATTTCCACAGGTACGGACGAACGAAACGATAAGGAGATGCTGTCGTAAAATAGCGTAAACCTACGTTGATATCAGTTGCGAAATTGGATTAACGCGATCAAGGTGATGAAAGAATCGAGGTAAGTGGGTCACCACGCACGGGTCGGCATTGTACCCGATGTGCATCGTGGGCGTAATTGGGCCGATACGACGTTGCGACGGCGTTACCTTTAAATTAGCGCAATCGTGTAATCCGAACGGGGAAATTTCCATTTCTCGTTTACTCCGGGGTAACGTACAGCTTCGATAACTCGACCACGGCAAAGATACGTACACGCGTTCTATCAAATTTTCAGGTCATTTAAACGCTACGATGGTTCGGTCGATTCGACGTTGGAGATCGTGTTTCCGCGTTCCGATCGTGCTCCATCGAATCTTCTCTGTAAAACGCTACAAAAAGCAACATGCTTCCCTGATCAGCTGGTCGGGGATCGGTTTGCTCCAATGTTTTGGTAAAGATTTTCTTTCTGAACGTCGTTTCCTCCTTCGAGAATACAAATCGTATCCCGTGGCAAGAGAAGTCTCTACGGTTTACGATGCGAACCCGTCGTTCGAAGGACACTGGTTTCCTCCAACAGCATCTACTCAAATACGCGTCTCTGTATGTAGTTTGGCAAACAAGAGAAGCACCATTAAACGTTGCAGCGTGACTATGTGGATCGCTTTCGAAAAGAAACTGCGTTTAGTAGTACGGTTAGATCCTGGACTAAATATCCTCGGGTACAGGATGCAAAAGTTGTTATCCGATTTACGAAAAGATATAGAACGTATCGTCGTTAGGATATTTAAGGGATCAGAGAAATTTTCTAATTTCATTGCCTCGGGTTATGATCGAAAAGATTTCGCGGAAGACGTTCCCGGCATGGGAATCGCGTTAATAATCACGTGGAAATTCTCGTAGGATTTCAGCGAAGACGCGAAGCGAAGAAACGAAGCGTGTCTTTGTTCGCCATTATCGAACTCAGCGAGGACCGAATAAAATTCAATGAATCTCCGCTACGTGCGTCTTTCGCAGTAGCAGTAGCAGTAGCAGTAGCAGTAGCAGTAGCAGTGGCAGTAGCAGTAGCAGTAGCAGTAGCAGTAGCAGTAGCAGTATGTAGTACGTAGCAGCAGTAGCAGTCGGTCAAATTGCGTCTGGCATCGATCTATTGACTCGGGCATGTGCTCCCTTCTGTCCGGAGAGGAACCGGTTTCCGGTAGCTGGTTCTATCCACAGGAAACATCGTGGTTGCGAGGGGCGTAACTCGCCACGAACCGATGCGATGGATCCCTCGTTCTATGGTTTATGAACATGTACGATGGACACATGGTGCGTTCGCGATCAATCTTATCTGCACGCATGCGCATTATATGCATAGAAATAAAAAAAGAAAGAAAATGGCAGCAAAGCGAAAGACGGATAGATAGGCAGGCAGAGAGAAAGGGAGAAAGATCATGGAAAAACGAAACGAGCGCAGAAGTTATCGAGAGAAGAAAACGCAGAGACGACGAGAGTAACGTAATCCGTCAGTCGATTTTACGTTGCATCTATCGTACCGGAGTAAACGTCCTATTCGTGTGATCTCGAACGATATGATTTTATAGTGCGTTTATCGTGCACGTTTATCGCTCAAAGATACAAATTTATCGCGCTAATGAAACTCGATATAATATCGTTACAGATAACGTTACCAACGTAACGATCTACATATTATTATACGTATTAAGTTTTCTTGTTACAGACAATAGATATAGCATTTAATATTTCCACGTATAATCTTATCGAGTTAAAATTTGATCGAGATCGTACAGCGCGCAAATCGATGAAAAGACTATTTACCTAAATGATTCTATCGTTCTCTAAAATATTCTAAAATAATGACTTTAAAATAAGGTATTTTAACAGCCTTGGATATTTGATACAGCCACGCAGACGATACACGTTCAGTTTCCGATATTTCATTGCTATTAGTAAATCGTTTAGCAGCGTCGATATGATAGAATACGGTGTTACGTCGTATAAAGATACGATGAATGCGTATATGACAAAAATAAATCTCTCCCCCTCTCTCTCTCTCTCTCTTTCTTTTCTCTCTTTGCACGAAATTAATTTGGTTGTTTACCAAAATTCGCCCGGGGAAAGCAAAGAATATACCACTGCGAGTGAATGGTGAAAATAGGCTTGTCTCGGTACACGTCCTTCCTATACATTACTCACTATACGCTATACACTACACAGTCTCTATCAAACTCTCTCTCTCTCTCTCTTTATCTCTATCTCTATCTCTATCAAACTATACAATCCTGTGCGACGTGGTTCCTGATCTACGTGGTGATTTGTACCGTTCGGGGATTTTGGCTAGATAAAATGAAAGACTTTTTTTTTTCTCGTGAAATTGGCATCGTTGAGAACTTGGCTCGCGTATTGCCGGATAAGAAGGTTTGGAATAAAGTCCAGAAGCTTGTAAACAATGCATGCGACGTACTTAAACGCATACACGTGGAAAACATTTGTATTAAGCGCGTTAGGAAGATGTCCGGGACAAAATATTGCAACCGATCCGACATATACGTGTAACAAATAGTATCCATTTAGTCAGAAGAAGCATATCGTTAAACGCACTTTCCACGTGAACTAACAACGTTGTCCGCGATGTCGAGAAAGCTTTTTTAAATGGCATCGTCGACGACAAATTATTGTTATCGATTGGACCAAGCAGTAGCAGTTAGCTAGGAGACGATATTAACGATGGAGGAGGAATCAATTGACCTAGTTGCACGTGCCAATCCTGCCTGCTTGGCTACCACCAACTAATTTAACTATTTAGGCAGCTACTCGCACACTATGCTCGCCTAGATTCAACGGAATAATGCTTTTGCACGAGAGACACGTTTTATTTCTACCTTGTTTCTTCTTCCTTCTTTTCTCTTTGAAAGAAAGACGAAACTCGACGAAAGTCGTTTTTCGCACAAACCTTTCGATCGCGGTAACGGCACATACGAGCAGAAAAAGAACAAAGATCCGAGTAAACATAACGGTATAAAAGGTAAAACGATATGTCGTCTTATCGAAGATCGCCTTATGTCGATCGCAAGGGATCGCAAGGGATATTTAGGGCATAGCAGCAGTGCGAACAATAGCGCAAGTTCGATGCAGATGAAGCCACGTTGTTAGCCGCGAAGCGTGGAATGCAGCGGCAGGCTTTAATTAAATTAGTTTAGGAGCACCGGATTAACATTAGTTGGCTAATTAATGTTGCGGCCAGCTGACTCTCGGAAATTACCTTTTTTGCGTAATTAATAGCCGTTGGAACAAGCTCTGCAACAAGAAGCCTCGAACGTACAAACCGGTGATAACTTACACGGGTTATTCCACTTATTAACTGTCACTGGTAATTTCTAACAACTCGTTAATTACTCGTTAATTACTCGCGCGAATGTTTGTTTTCGTAAACACAAAGGCATCGTTATTCTCGGATCGGGTCAAACAGCGATTTGACGGAAGACCAAACGTTTTTTGGTAAAACTGGTCTTACATTTTACATTTTACGTTTGAAGGCATCGTGTCTTCGTTACGAGAACATCGGAAAAGTTTGGCATCTCTTTGCCACTTTTGGCAACAGTGTCGTAAATTACTCCATAAAGCGAGCAAACTTTTATCCTCTACCCCCACGTCTTAAGCGATCGACAGCCGGGCAAATGCGAGAAATCCGTCATCGATAGCTGTTGTTTTCCATCTTACGAAAACCAAAGTGGCGAAAATCGGACGAGAACCAAGAGTCGTGGTCTGGCCACCACGCACGGTAGGAGCAGTGGTACGACCACCGGCCGCGACAATCGGATTCAAACCAGTCGGTCGTAGAGTACGGTTCTCTTCCGTCTCACGAAATTCAACGGTCGTGGTCCAATCGGCCGGACACGACAGGGTAGTTACATACGAACAGTCCGAACCGTTCGAAGTTCATACGAAGACATACGAAGTTCGAGGGTCGTGGTCCGACCGCCGAACACGACAAAGTCATATACGCACAGTAAATCGTAGAGTACGGGCGTCTTCCGCCTTACGAAGTTCAAGGATCGTGGTCTGACCATCGGACACGACGTAACAGCCGATACCTTGTATCGTATTTAGAACGGACAGTCTCTTAATAGTGACGCATCCAATAAATTCATACGCCTTATAATCCTTATAATCAATTGTACACCTTATAATCAATTGTCCGGCCTGCAACTCCTTTCCTCCGTCAACCCGCTCACAACCGCGAGTCTTCCTAGGTGTACAAAGTTTCATCGAATATTCTCGATCGATTTTTGCCGACTCTCTGGCTCTGAAGGCGATATTAACGCGATATAAGTGACAATTAAAGAGAAACGAACGCATCGCGTTCGACACTGCAATTCGAATCTCCCTCGAATTCCGCTCTTTCCCATTCCCTCTCAAATGGAATAAATCTCGGTTATGCTCGTTCGCAATGACGTATCAGGGACATTGACTCGTGTGAAATTAGTCGCATAAACCCGAATGAAAATACGTCCGAGTACGAAACCGACGTTCGATACGGCTTCCAAACGGCGAGCAGAGTCTAAATATTTATCGACTGGTGGGTGCTCTTGTACAACGTTCGAGTTACGCGTTGTCACCATTGTGTTAGAAATTTTATTAACATCGTATATACTCTCTGTTTACTAAATGACGGGAATCGCGTGTTTTTCTATCGATCTCTAACGATTAAGTAATCGCGTTTACAAGAGGGATTACACTGCCGACGACCGATTAAATTATTTACATCTGTACTTCTTTCATCATTTTGCAAATCAGATTTCGATCGGCGAAAATTCGACGTGGCATTTACGATGTATGTGATGGAAAAGCAACGATGCAAACTACGTTTAAAATTTATCATTCTTTAACGGTGGTTGTTACAACGAATGACCTTTCCTCCCTTCTTTCGCAATCCGTATAAGTCAGCAATCAGAGGTGACGCGATCTTAATATTACCAGCCAATGCCGCTACTACTGTTAATACGTTAGATCCGTAGATCTTTGTTCGATACAGTGAAAGACACTAGAGTGCCCCCCAAAAAAGTATATTTTCTATCATTACGTTGCTCGAAATACACGCGACGATATCTGCTCTATCGAGTGGATTTTATAGTGGTTTTGTAAGGAAGAACCCCAAAAGATGCCTAGTTGTTCGAGACGTCGAATCGCAACATCACCCGAAGATGCTTCGATCTCTAGTGCTGCGCGTACGTAGCAAAAGATGTCTGACTGTTGAACACTTGGGAGAATTTCCGAGATGTAATGAGATTTAGAGTTGCTTGGTGTGCGTTAAGTGAAAAGAGCGAAAATACGAGCGAAGATACATTTACTTTCTACGCGAGAAAATATGGAAAATATGGAAAATATAGAAGCATATGGAAATGGATTTATGGACGGTAATATACTTGGGATATCGAAGGAGTAAAGCGCGAAGGCATTTGAGATGAAAAAGAAAGAAAAAACAACCAAAGAAAACTGAATATCTTAATATCAATTTTAAACGAAAAACAATGAGAAACGAGAAACGAGAAACGAAGACGTAAAACTGCTTTGCGTCTTTTCTTCTGTACAAATCGAGTCATTTATCCGCCGATTTTTGAAACAAAACAGGCAAAGTTTTTGTTTTGAAACGATTCACTCTATTTAGTTACTCCGGATGAATGTGCAATGTGCGATAGCCGTCCATTAGCGTTTCTATATTAACGGAAATGTATGTATTGTACGGTCACCGGTTCTTGCATGAATACACCAATATATCGATTATATTCACGTATATATTAGCTAACGAATGATATTTGCTATTCCACTCGTCCGGTTTAACTTGGCGATTCGACAAACGCTACTTTGTATTGCTATTTAGCCGTTTTATTCCTCTCAAGTATGATGCGAACTCGTTTATCATTCTTCCGACGTATTAATCGAAGGAAATTGATCGATAACTGTTTCTATTTCTGTTTCTTTTCCATCGTTCTATCTATACCATTACGCGGTTTTGTTAGTTCCAACACATCATACACGAGTAAATTGCGCGAAAAGTTGCACCTATCGTTTAACCTTACGTTTGCAAAAAGATTTCGTTTTTCTTATTATCGCCTCGATCTTCAAAAATGGTAATCGTCTCCTTACAACGATACAAATATCGAGAAAGATGGGATATTGTACGAGAACAGTATTTCCAGAAATAGAACAGAATAGAATAGAAACGATCTGGTAATTGATCCCAAAGACCAATTGCTCGATTAAAGCAATTGAGAAGCAAGTCCTGTCTTGTATCATTCAGGCCAGTGTATCGTTGATAACATGTATATTTACATATATATTTTACTCGTCGGTTTTTAAGGCAAAAGAGTCGAACACGTGCTCGAATCACAAACATCGAAAAACTGAACTAGTCGAACCGAAGTAGTCGAACAAGCGTTAAATGCGATAAATCGACGAAAGACGGTCGAAAACGAGGAAAATTTCTAGATCATCCTGGACTAAAGTGGTATTCTCTGACCCATTCTCTGGCGCGGTTTCATCGAGTTTAGCGGATACATATGTACGAGCACGCTTCCGAAAGTCGCGCTAACTAACTGTTCTATTACCGAGTCCTTTGTCACAGATAAATCACAGATTAACAAGGCTATCCATGTGTTTCAAGCCGAAACTGTTTCCTGTATCTGGTATTTTCCAATAAATACACTGTCTTTCTGTCAATTAAATTAATCAAAGCTCAACCTTTAGGAAAGTTTTTCGATTGCGAGAAAATTCGCAGAGCGTTTCACTCCCCTTTCCGGTTCGTCCTCTTCTACTCGTACCAACGGCTTCCTTCCTGCACTTCAGAGTTCCTACGCCTTATGAATGCAGCTTTAGCGTAGCTCGTAGAAAAAGTACTTAAAACTTTTACGGTTCGGCTCCTTCCACGACAGTAATTGAAAAGCCTAGCGGAATAACCAGTCACGTTCAAAAATTCAATTCTTTGTTCTTTTCCGCTAAAAGGGTAAATATTTTCCAAGATTTCTGGCTAATATAACTCGGTAAGTAATCGTTGCAAAAAGACCATTTCAATTTCAAACGGATAGATGTCATTCCGAGGATACAAAACGTATCTTTTGATATTTTCCATCTCGTTAGTCGTCGTTAATAACGGCGTGAAA
>NT_176554.1:263381-267188 GCF_000188095.3 Bombus impatiens | reverse complement strand
GAGCCATTATTTCCATGGCGTCGTACGTCGCGTCGCGTCGCGTCGCGTCGCGTCGATTGATTGGCGAGACGCGTCAAAGAATACGATACGACGTCCGTAAATAAACGTAGAATCGAAACTGCTTCTTGCATACTCGTGACACGATAAAACGCGAGTCTTCGAGCCTCGAGCTATAGCCTCGGTGAAATACGATAAAGAGCGAAGACAAAGGGCGAGGAACGGCCGAGGAAGCAGAGGCGGCAACATTTCATCCAGAGATGCGAAACACCGGCAGCACCGCGAGAGAACGGCAAACAACAAATTTTCTACGTCTTTCTTCGTTTTTCCGCTCTACTTCCTCATCGATAAATATCGCGCCCGCGCTCCAGCTCGCCGCCCGTGCTACTTCCGTTTTCCACGGCAATGGTAAATACAAGCGAAATTTTCAACCGTTCCGTCAAACGTTCAAACCGATCCAGTCCATCTAATCGAGCCTGCAATTATGTATTAACTTCAACTTGGCAAACGTGACGGCCCACCGGCCAAATACAATGCAAAGCCTCTTTCGAATAAACATTCAAAATCAAATTACCCCGACTACTTGCAAATAAGTTTCGTATTTATTCTAACGTAAAAACGCTTGGGGGAACACCTCTAACTACGCGTTATATTTTCCGTATAGTTTCATATTATTGAATAACCAAATTGAATCACCGATGGCAAGTCTAACAAAGAATAACAATAGAGATAAGTTGTTGAAACGGACGCTTTGACGGATGTGCAGTTACATTACTCGTATGAAAATCGAAGAATTAATGGTAAATACCGATTAGAAGCGATATTTAATACCTTCTCATATCGATCCTCCATGACCGTCTTCTACGAATTCAAACAGTTTATTTTCTCTTAAGATCAAATAATTACATACTGTATTTCCTTGTTTATTAGTCAACCGATTAGTTTACAAATATGTTTACGTTCAAATTCTATATGCGTATGCACGTACGTATACGACGATTCTTGATATACTCCGTAAATACGCATACCCATTGATAAACCAAGTTCTAAATACAAATTAGTTACGGTTCATTACCTCGACGCGTAACATATCGATCAACATCGTCACGTTGTATAATCGGATTTTACAACCCGATGGATTCGTTTTAGATTCGCGTTTCGGTGCAGAGAGGACCAAGTATATAAAATAACGACATACACTATCGAAACACGTTACTAATTAATGTCAAAAATATTTCCATTATCGTTTTCTTGCGAATTTATTCGCAGAATAAATATAGTTAGCTTTATCAAAGCCAAAGAAGTTGCATTCCTCGCAACTGAATCGCAAAACTAGACGACGTTCCCTGAGAGCTAAGCAAGTAGCTAAAATTTCCGGAATTCTCGGCATAGCGTTACGCGATAGAAATGACGGACAGGGTGGTATCGGAGACGCCTGGTGAACGAACGTAATACCGTTTGGCTTTTCTCCGAATCTCGTGTGTCTAGGATTCGAAAACGTTAACGAATCGCGAACCAAGAGATATTGGAAATTTTTCGTTTTCATGCAAAATTTGTGTCCACGTTTTTGCCCAATTTTCGCACGGAATTCCCTATACGCGTTCTTTTAAATTAACAAAACCATGTCGACTGCAAGAAACAGTTTGGTATTTATCCGAAGCGGCGTTGAATATACGAAACGTAGTCAGTGCCTATGTAAAAGACATTAAGAAGGAATTTGTTGTTAGTTCTAGTCCCGGTAAGCTCTGCGACAGTCGAGTTTCGCGAAGCGGCTCGAAGAGAAGCCAACGCCGCATCCCATTTCCCAAGTTTCAAAGCGGCAAGGTTTTGTTTTTTCGCGCGTTGTTTGCGATCCGTTGAAGAACAGATATCCATGCGGTCGATGCTACTCGTTTTATCACACGACAGATAAAAGCTAATTTAACGTTAACAGGCGACGTTTGACAAATTATTATTTATTCGACGCATCGACCAGACTAACGAAAAACCTGTGGCTATTTCGTATAATTTATACCGCATTTAATATTTGCCACAAGGAACTTCATGAAAAATAAGCAGAGATAACGATAAAAATATAGGAATCTATAGATTCGAATAGCTATTTACTATAGTACGTTATTCGTATTCGTATCGACGGCAGAACGTTCATTTATCTCTGTCACTTACACGTATGCAATTGAAAATGAAAGCTGAAAGCACACAGAGGATACTATACATCGCGACATCTTCCAACAGAAATGGTTCGTTTCTATCGTATCGTCCGATGACGAATCGAAAAATGCCGGTGGAGAGTATTTTATATCGCCTTCAATTATCTGCGACAGATGGTCGGGCGAACGCAGAGAGACAATGGGAATAATGGCAAAAGAACGAACGATCACCTTTTTCTAATTAAAGTCCGGTTTCTATGGGCACTTTCAGACAGCGTAGCGCAGCGTCCTTATTATTACATTTCCGTGTTCAACTTTGAGAGAATCTAATGCAACAACAGAGACTGCGAAGCAAGAAAAAAAGGCACAATGGGCATAGAAGCGCGGACGAAATCGACGGAGCACGTGAAAAAGTAGAAAAATAAACGAAAGAAAGCGAACAAAGGATACGGAATGACGTTAAACCGATAAGGATGGTCGATGCAGCGGCTATAAATGAAGCAGAAAATAAACCATTGGATATAAATGAAAGTTAAAAAGAAAACGGAAGAAACGAAGATAGAAAAGGGATAGGAAAGAACGAGATAGAAATTGGAGTGCGAGATACGAGAAAGTAAAGAAGATCGGTAGATGGTCGGGTTTGCGCGTCACTGTGAGTTTTAATTTCAACTCGAACCTATCTTCGTTCTCCGCATTGCCAACTGGTGTGATAAACGATGATGCATCGAAGCGCAAAAATATCGAGTTTAACGAACTCGAATTAGCGTAGAACTAATGGAACGAAGATCTCGCAACGAGCGATATGAAATTCCTCGTTCGCGTTTCTTTGCATGCTTCTTCTTTTCACTTCTTCCAAGTGATTATCTTTTTTTTTTCGCCAGATGCGTTGATTATGTTTTCCAAAGAAAGTCAAGGTAATAAGACACGATTCTTCGATTAAATAATTGGAAATAATTTGCAACGCCTGTTTTGTCTCTTTTGCTTCACACATGCTTCGGTTTTATAACACCGAACGATACGATGCTTCGTCACTTTGAAATTTGAAAGCATCGTTAAAGCGTCAAGAGTATCGATTTAGTTTAAGATATAGTTTATTTCGCGAGTAGACACGACGAGTTAAATTTTTACGCGATAAAAAAAATCAGTACCCTCGAAACAACAGCCATATATCCAAAAGTCAACCGGTTCGTTCGTATCAGACTGAGTCTCGCAGTCTACGAGTCGGTCATAAACAATTTTATCGTAGTTGACAGACTGTTAATGACTTTATGGACGAATATGGGCGTCGTCCGCTACAATTCCGATTCACCTTCCACATAGTATTAAAATATAAAACAACGACCGGTATTACGCGTGGTGTTCACGCGAAGGTAGCCTGATATCCGATCAAATATCACCTCGAGTGGCCAGGCATTTATTGCGCGTCAAAAGCCACCTGAGCGACAGGTGGGTCGGGTACACCGGCAAGGATGGAGAGGGACGACGACCCGTCGAGCGCGGGGTTTCGCGGGGTTCTGTTTTGGGACCGATTCTGTGGATCATCGGCTACGACGCGGTGCTTCGTTGTCCCATGCCGCTTCGTGTCCCCGGACACAGGCATGATGTGTTACGCCGGCTTCGCGTTGGTCCTGGCTGGGGGAAGCTGGTGGCACGAGACACC
>NT_176554.1:261986-263001 GCF_000188095.3 Bombus impatiens | reverse complement strand
CCGCGTCACGGCTAGCTCGCCTTCGCTTGCGTGGTGCGTGCTATACGCAGGCTGGGCCTCAGGGTCTCCCTAGCCAAGTTGAAAGCTATATGGTTCTACGACTGGCCGCGTAGGGGAGCTCCTTCGCCTGGCCTGTGTTTGGATATAAAAGGGGAGGATGTCGAGGTGGGGCTTTGGATGAAATATCTGGGCCTCACCATCGACAGCCAACGCCTTATGTGGCCTGCTGCCGAACAATCTGTGGGTCCGAGATCGGAGTGCGCCGACTATACTCGCCGAGGGACTCGTCCGTTCTCCGGTCCTGTACGAGGGTCCGGTGTGGGCAGGGGATCGGATGGCGAGTCGTCGCAGTCTGCTTTTGCTAAGGAGTCTACATAGAACGAGCGCCATCAAGACCATAAGGGGATACCGGACGGTATCTCATGCGTCGGCGTCTGTCCTGGCAGCGTCTCATCCGTTCGAGTTCCAGGCCTTGGCGCTTCGAAGGGTGTACGAGAACATGAGAGGCCCGGGCTCGGGCGACTCGAGATTCGAGGGGAAGCTAGGCGAGAGGTATGGGAGCGGTGTTGCTCCGACCTACTAGCCGAAGATCAAGTCTGTGACTGTTAGATCTGTCCTCCCAACTGGGAGGCTTGGAGGGACCACGGAAGGCTCCCGTTATCCTTCCGGATGACGCAGGTGCTCGCAGGATATGGAGTATTCGGGGAATACCTGCAGACAAGGGTGAGAACTTCTCACTCTTGCAGGGTTCCGCGCCGAAGGGCGGCGTTGCGCCTCCCTAGGTGGTTACAGGGGTTGTCACGCCGAGGAGATTCTGAGGTCTCCTCGGATTTTCACGACGACCCATTGAGGGTGGCGCCTCTCAATGTCCAAATTCCTAAGGATGGCTGCCTCAGAATGGAAGAAGACGCAGCAGTGCTCCGGCAGCAATTCGAAAGAGGTCCCGAAGCACCCCTGTTGAGCATCAGGCGGGCCACCGTGGGGTTTTAGTCGATAAGCCCAACACTAACCCGCC
>NT_176554.1:256243-261706 GCF_000188095.3 Bombus impatiens | reverse complement strand
CCAGAAGAGCGGCGGGATGTCCACGAGGATTTCCCCACGTATAAAAAAAAAGTACATACATATATCGCGAATCGTTGTCGGATCTTTGTAGTGATTTATAAATGTGTCAAATGAAATGGAAAGTCGTGTCGTATCATACACGCGTCCTATTTTAAAATAAATGACAAGTTAAACGTTCAATACCACGAGGCGAAACGAATTAAACGAATGCGTAGACAATTATTGTTGATAATCGTTAGCAAACGATATATTTTATCGTACCGTAATATTAAAGTTGTGGTGGCACTCGACGACAAATACCGCCACTCGACACTGAGTAATACCGGACAGCGGTAGCGCAGTGGTTAGCGTCTTAGATTACGAACGTTCGGAACCCGGGTGGTTCGAATTCCGGCGCTCGTAGTTTCGATTTTTCTTCCACGCATCTAAATTAGAAGAAAAATAACAGTACCTCAACAGCGACATCTACAGCCCCAGCAGCAACAATTGTCACGGACAACATTTACGCCTCAAAGTGTATCTACGTTTGTCGTGATTTTTCAGAAACGAAAATTTCCGCCCCCCAGGCATATGAGCTTCGATCGTTAAATTTGAAACGTGTTTGAGATTAGGGTACGAGAGAAGAGAGAGAGAGAGAGAGAGAGAGTGGTCTGTTCTAGCCAACCTAACCCGAAAGGAAAGATGCCTGATCGAAGGAAGAGAAAAAATGAACGAATTTTATTATTCGATCGAGGCAGATGATAGATGATCAGGGCTACACGTGCCAAGCTTTTTAATACAGATCGCGTATATGTAACATTTGAAATATGCAGATAATCGTCTAACGACCGATCACATTAAAAGTTCGATCATTCCGTACTAAATATCTCAACTGCGCAATGGGAAACACATTTGCCAATTATTCACAGTAACCTTTCTACTTGTGTATATCCGACCAAGCGAACCAAAACATATTTCCCACATAACAAACAAACCATTAGACAGCACACGCCAACGATATTTCGTTCTACTAAAATACCTTTGAGCACTTACTGTTTCGTCTCATTTCCAAACCAATCTACGTAGGTCGTATTATAACCAAAAGCAGCATGCTAAAATACTAAAAAAATCGTTTGCACGAAAGCTTCACTGATTAAAACGCTCGGTCCTCTTGAAAGATCTATGTACTTTACAAAAAACAAAAAAAAAAAAAAAAAGAAACGTTGAATTTGACTGAGAGAGTTTCTTAAAAGAAGGAAAAGAAAACGGAAAATAAATGCAAGGTAAGTTATTTATATACGTATTTGCGAACGCCTGTGCACACGCGCATTGGAGAAAACGCGATGAGAAATTCGCTGGAAAGAGCGGCATTGAAGAGGACAAAGGGCGAGAGTTTACGATGTAACGGAGAGGATGAAAAGCGTACGGAAATCCCATGATGCGAGATATAACGCTGGGGTAAACTTGCGGACGTGTCAGCGTCGCGACGTTAAAGCACGTTCGCCATGAAACGATTCTCGGTGCGTACATATAACATCTAGCCTCATTTATGCAGCTGCGTTTTTCTCATACGCGCCGCATCCGATAAAAACCTGTACTCTGGCAGCCTAGCATTTGCCTACAGGGAATGCCTGTTATAATGCTGTAAAAGCCCGATAAAGAGTCACCATCCGGTGCAAGAAACCTCAAGCGCTTAATCGCAATGATTACCCACGCAATAATAATCACGATACTTTTGAAATTCGAACTCAAACATGCGACAGCACGATGATTCGACTATTTTATTCGCAAACATCCGAAAACTGAAGGAGAGGCAACTAAATTTATATCTTGGACGACGTCGGATAGTTGTTTTTCTTTCCTCGTAATTCGACAACGTTCGTAGCAGCGCGACACAGTGCGGAGAAAAGCAACCTCGTTACGAAAAGCTTTTCTCCCTGTTATGGTGCATGCACAACATGCGTACTTATACACGCGGAACTGTCGTGCAGATTACTCTGTTCGAAGAAAAGTTTGGAAAGCAAAACAGTCACGACGATGCGCTGGTAAGGTATATGGTGTGCGAGACACGACGCAAAACAAACGATCCGATTAAGTGTCCTGGCCGATCATGTAGTATGTAAAGAGTAAACGTTTAAAACAGTAGGCGTCGTCGACTCTACATACCAAGAGAATAATCGGGTAAAGCTCGACAGACAAAATGGCTTTACGCAGCACACTAGCTCCCGTAGTTCACTCGTTAAATGGACATATCGTGCAACATTCGATTAAAATTTTCTAACCAAGTTCTACCCAATTTTGGCTCGCTCCCAAAGTTTCTGGATGAATTATCCGTGTCGATAAATACCAAACTTACGCGTTACTCCCGTGAATAATAAAATAACGATCAATATAATACGTCGAATGTAAAAAGGTCTCGTTGTTGCAACCACGTTTGCTCTTCTCAACCTCGTGCGTCTCGTTCAAACCAATTTCATGCGGAATAAAAAAGATCGACAAGTTTATTCGCACGAAGATATCGAGTAAACTCAACCGATTTATCGAAGATACGATAAAAGATTTATACGTTGTCGTTTAAAAACAGAGAGAAGTTAAACGACAGATAATTTCGTACGCAGAGATTATTTTCCGAACTTCCAATACTATCGAAACTAGAGAAATATAATCGAACGATTAACGTTATCGACGATACTTTGGTGAACGCGTGTGTCAACCGTACGAACGCGTTCCCAGCACGAATCGTACGTTCGACCACGCGTATTTTACAAGCGTTCGCTGCCGTTTCAATAACGGAGACACAGGTATCGGGTATACGACTAAACCGACTGTGCCAGCGCGCAATTTACGCAGTAATCTCTGTTTAGGCGATCGACAACTCAGGAGGAGCAAACATTAGGCGTTGTTTCGTTAACGGTAATTGGATACGTCGCGAATTAAAGGACTGTCGATACATCGACCGACAGTTAGCCATACAGAGATCCCCTGTGATCGCGTCTCAGAAAGGGAGTTGCCTCGAATTTCGATTGGCCAGGAAGCTCGATAACTGACCTGACTCGCTTTGATTAGGGATTAATCCGTGCCAATCGATAACGTCACCGCTGAAAACGTTTCTGGAGCGTCGGGATGCGCGTCCACCGGATGACGCGTGTCCTTCCAGGCGCGCATTGGAATCCCTCTGTATGAGAAGAACGTGCGTCATCTACTCCTTTCGATTGCACTGTACGAGCCGATTAAATTACTTTAGCTAATCAAAGATACGCCGCTATCCACGAGTTGCAGCACGTTTGCTATCGGATCGTTCTGACAGCTCCTAGCAAAATTTTTTAACGAATACTTACGATATTAAATACGCGATAAGCAACAATTGAAGTATGCTACATGGGAAGTAGAGCGAGTAAAGTTGAACGTTTCAGCCAAAATCCTATGTATACGCAAAAACCGTCGCATTTATAGCTATTTGCAGGAGAAGCGAACAACGCTTCTCCGATTTGGAATGTAAGACGGACGACGTTATCGGACTATTTCTATTAAATTTTCTTTGTATCGTGTTCGAGAGAACATTTATTTAATTCCTGTATATTGCGAAAAAGATAGAAAGTATTCTTGCTGAATTCGGTGCAGCGGGATTTTCATTCACGTGGAATGTCGGCGTAATCGGAGGTAGACGAGGAAGTTAATGGTGGCAACGGTTCGGTAGGCTCGTAAAGGAATTGATCGCGTAGCTTCGAATGTACGTCACGTGCAGAGACAAGTTCGATTTTTCAAAGCGGGCAAAAAAGAAAGAAAAAGACGAATAAAAAGAGAAGACAGGGGAGAAAAGGAAGAAAGGAGAACTCACCGAGATAGAGGAATAGAGAGGGAGAAGCATCGAACATCGCTAGAACAACAAAGACGAGACTGATCAAGTGGTAACAAAATAATTGTCGGTAAAATGGAAAGGGAACGGTTTGCGTCAGCGCGGTTGCATTAAAGGTATGTAACACCGACAGGACAATGTGCGTCTAGAATTGGTGTTGTGGTCAAGGACTTGTTCGCAGCAAGTACGTATCGCGACAGCAAGTAGTTCGTACCTTTAAGATCTCGTTCCATTGGTTCGATCGGATATCATTTTTGCTTGCCCTCGTTCCGGTTAACGTCCGCGATTGTACAGGACAGAATCGTTTCGACTATTGGTCGTTCCCCTAGTTCCATATTTTCATTGTTATCTCCTCGTAAGAACGAATAACGGAGAAATTTGTGAAGCGCGAGGTAGGTCTATCGCGCGTCCGCCCGATGTAACGCGCGTCTACGACAATCTTGTTGTTCTTCCCTTTGATCGGGTCATGCTGAACTTGGATTCGATACCACGATACTACGATCTACTCGGAATGCTTCTCCAAGCGAATTCGCGTGAACGCCACGAGTCGGAATTCGACGGACCGCTACTTGAAACTATTTTTTAAGCATTTTATTTTATCGAGATAACTTTCGGGCTTGCCGTTCTTTGTTCGTTTAGATTCGTGCAGTGACTTGTTTCTCGTGGAAATTTTTCTCCTTCGAGCACCCTTTCGGCCGCTTCGCGCGCCCACGTACAAGTTCAATATACTTTTATTGGCCTGGTCATGGATGTTCCGGCAATGTAGTGTATAAGCCGCGCACTGCACCGTGCACCACGTATATACGCTAGGTTTTTCGATAACTCGATTTTCAATGTTCACCGATTCCTTGCATCGATGACCGGTCCGATCGTTAGGCTAGCAACGACTCCTCCACATCGTATAGCCGGTTAATATTCATCGCGCAACCTGAATTAAACGTAACAAGTTAGCGAAAGGATTACGATTTGATCAACTTGGAATAAATCGAACCATTTTAGCGAACGTGTACGTACATGGAAAGAAAGTCAAATATGTACGTAAAACTACGATGAAGCTTTTAAATAGGTTATTCGAGACGAAATATATGTATCACGGAACGATTGAAATAGGGAACGTTACGCATATGTATCGATCAAATGCCGTAATGTAATTAATCCTTTGTGACGTTGCGTTACTAACATTCGCTACTAAACATTCGAAAGTACTTGTGAGAAATTATATTGTTCTTGAAAATGCGTTAAATAGATCAGACTATAGCCCGCAATACGAAATTCCGTGAGTTGCATCAAACGCAATGTTAAACGTAAATATTTTTCAAGTTAACATCTATACCGAGGAACGCCTGTTCCAACATTGACGAAACGTTCAAGGGAAGCAGGTTGCATTCGTTCGAAGAAATTAATCGCACGGAAAGTTAAATTTCAGTTGATAGCAATGAGCTACGAATAACTAAATAGTCCGTGACTGGTAAATGTCGTTAATCAAGGTGGAGAAGAGTGCGTAGCCGAGACCGGTGAAAATTTCGCTGAAGTTGGCGTGGAAAATTTACCGCTGGTCGTCGTGAAAATTTGTCTTGCCTGGTGCATTCTGGAAAGTTGGAGGACACGATAGAGATAAAGATAGAGGG
>NT_176554.1:242554-255407 GCF_000188095.3 Bombus impatiens | reverse complement strand
GGTGGTAGGATGGTACGGCACTAACTACTAGCTAAGTCGGAAACGATGCTCGGAGCTCGAGAAGGTCGGAGAGCGTTAAGACGCGGTCGTTGCACGATGCTGCACCGTCGTCGCCCTGATAAATGAGAGATGTTATCAACAGAGGGTGAACCAGGAGAGTCGCAGCAACTGCTTCTTAGACGAGGTGAGAGTGGCTCTAACGATTGTGTCCTAAGCTGGTGCACGTTACCGGCCTAGACACCGAGCATTATGCAAACGACCTAACAACCTTGCGCGCCGCTCCAGATTACACGACGACTTCGAACGATGGAAACAGCCGCGAATGCTCGCGATATTCCGCGACACGATCGCGCCCCCTTCCTATTCCTCGTCCATTTAAATCATTTCGTTAATTCGCCGTAGGAGAATTTTCTACCGCGATTTATCAACGATGGTTTGCCACGATGAAAAAACCCAAGTTGCGAATTACATCGGAAAAATGAACGAATACTAGGTTTCCCGCGAGTGTCGAATAAAATACACAATGCACTTGACGGAGTAAAATACTCGTTTGATTCTCGAAGGTACCAGTAACTCGAAAGGACTACCGATCGCGATCGATCCATTCTTTTTCGTAGAACCGGCTATTAGGTTCGAAACAAGTACCCAGCAAAGCCGATTTTCAATGGAACGTCCCTAGTCAGTAGCGATCGAATAAGCGAGAACGCGCGGCAACGTGGGTAGCCGAGCACGTAAATCTTCCATCGACGCGATCTGCTCGCCGCTGCTACCGCTACCGTTAAGTATCGGATCTTCGAGAGAAATATGATTCGCGTTTCCAGAGGGAAACAGAGGGAACGAAAGGTTTTCGTCAAAAGGTGGCGTCGAATACCATGATTTGCCCCCCTATTCCAATTCGCGTTACCCGTTCTCCCTTTCTCGCCATAAAACTCTTACTTTGCAGCGTGCATGGTTCTACGAGGTCACGGAATACGATAGCATGCTACGTATCCTCCCTCCTCCCTCTTTCTTCTTGCGTAGGTATGCGTATGTCTTGCGCGTATGTCTTTTCGCTCTCTTTGTCCTTATCTTTTCTTTTCAAATAAGATATTCTCCTGACGAGAAGAGAAACAGCAAACGGAAAGATGGAGAAGGAAAACACGGCTGAAGCGGTTCGTTGAAAACAACGACGACCGTCTGCACAACTGCAACGTACAAGGAGTTTTGGCTATCGGTGAAGCAGTCTACTTACCTCTGGTCGTGTTTCTCCAACTTCGTAATTATCTCCGGAGCTCGAAACACGAGGAGGACTCGTACGATAAGAGCCACACAAACCTCTATGTTTATGCATAGATGCTCTCGTTGTTCTTCGCTCGAGTATATGTCCGCGAATCTATGCGCGTATTTAAGCACGTATCATAACCAGCACTCAATTTTCTAGGTATTTCCACGTACTTTGCAAATTCATCGATGCCGACTTTGTAGGATAGAACATCGAACGCGTTACGTGTTTTACGTGGCAGAGTGTCGAACGTGTTGAACGACGTTGCTGGGTCAGTAGTAAAGTTTTTTATTATGCTCTGATACACCGTTTACGATAAAATTACTTTATCGAGGCGATACTCCGTATTTGCAGAAAAGATTATCTTGAAAATTGTCTCGTCTTGAATCGTTTTGGATCTATTTGGATACATCTGTTAGTCTGGTAACGGCTAACTTCGATGCAACCAGAACCGGTATGTACCTACACACAGTACATCATGTGCTTAATATGCCACTGAAATTTCACTTTACACGTTTCCGATTCGATTATTTATAATTGGAGCTCGAGTACATGGAGCGTAACGTTATTAATCGCAATCGATTTCACGATACTCTGTGCCCCCGATAATTAAATTTCATATTTCCTTCCTTTCCTCTTCTTTTCCAAAGAAAGAACAGGCTCGAACAAACGAACGAACAAACGAACGAACGAGTTATGGGTAAAGCAGCAACAGTGCTTCTATTTAAATACAAACGAAGTCGACACCGTGCCAGTACTTGAGGGACTTGGAAAGATACTTGAAGGTAAGATAGCGCGGGCCACGTTCCATTTTCCAGGTAAGCATGCTTCGTTTGCCAATGTACAATGACTCGCATCGTTGCAATGAAACTTTTCCCAACGATTTTTGTTGCTTCTTTTCCTCTCTGGCTTTCTCATTATATCCTTTAACCGAGCTACACCCGATTACACTTTCATCCCTCGAGTCGTCGATTTATTGGCTTATCGAGTTGACCTGAACGAATTTGGCCATCCACAAGCACGCGATAGGCGCTGCAAATATCGCTCGTCGATTTCCTAAGCCGTCTTTGCGCGAGATGTAGCGGAAGAGAGGGCTGTTCGTGAATAGAAATTGCATTCCGAGAGATACACGTTGCTTGCGCGTAAGCTGATTCGCAGACGATGTGGGTTCTTGACGATTCACCGGCAATCGGCTTACGTTTGCAAAGAAACCCCCCGCGTGCCTTCACCCGGCGACAAAATGTCGATATTTGACCGAACATCTCGAGTATCTTAAAACACAGCGTCCTATCCGCTGAGCTTATTTTAACGAGCAACTGATACGTTTCTTCCGCTCGCAACAACGATAATTATTCGGTAAGAATGGTAACGAAATGCGAGACGAAGATACACCTCGCTTAAGAATTTGACGCGCGATCTGCCAAAGCGCAAAGTTCGGGCCGCATTTATTAAAATTCTTCGTTCCGCCTTCTGCTTTCAACTACGCAATGAGAAGTATTTCGATAAAGCCGTTTGCTCGACTCGCTGATTCGCGTAATTTTAACGAAAGATGCGTCCGGAATGTTTCGCGCGATATCTACCAGTGTTCGTAAATTTACCAACGACAGGGGTAAGTAAACGCATCTCGTACTCGTAATTCTCGTACCAAGAATTCGGCATCTCGCTCGCTATCAATTTACACAGTACGTGTCAGTCATCTAACGATAAGTGAACGTCTGACGCACGTATAAGCGATCGTATTCAACAATGACCTGTATTATCGCGTGAAAGTAAATAAGTGTACACGTGCGGAAGATGTCGCGCGCGAGGTCGAATCTCTGTGCGACCACGTTCGCAATTTACCGTCGTGCTTTAGAACAAGTCTGGACGCGTTTGAGGAACCACAACGGAGCACGATATCGGAAATTTCTCGCGACATTTCGTCACGGTATCGCGAAATCGCCAAACGATTAACTCGTCGGCGATCGTGACCAGAGCGTACAGTAGATTTTCAACTCGTCTGAACATGATACGTCTTTACGTTATCTATAGATACTGCTACAGCATACGTTGCCAATATTACCGATTTCGTGTCACCGTCTCATCCTGGGCACGCTCTCATCTTTCGGGTCGAATACCTTTTTCGGTCGTAACGTATCTCTCATCGACCCACGCTAGCCAACGACGCTAGACGCGTGTTTCCAACCAGCGGAAACTTCAAAGCGCATTAAATAAAAGTAATTAAGGGTCATAATTACATACAACTGCGTAATTAAAATTTCAAAGAACCGCCAAGCCCAAGAAAGGAGTAGTCAAGTTATGAAAACAGTCGACGAAACTACGGGTCTCATTACGTCACGTTCTGTCGGAACGAACGTAAAATTTTCATTTTCCAATACTTGTTAACAAATCAAGTCTATCGTGTTCGAGGCGATCAGAAATCTCAACGGACTAATCGCAGGCTCAAATTTTATTTGACATCGCGCGGACTAACAATGCAACTTCGAGCGAACGAAAGAGACAAAGTCGAGAAAAAGGCGACGTTTAATTAGCAGAACCGTGAACTTTCTCCGGTAATTAAAAACTCACAGGACCCGTTAAGACTGCGAGAAAAGTAAGAAATTGCCCCGACTTTAACGTTGCATTTTCGAATCCATCGCCCGTGGACGTTTATACGAGCGAACGTTTGTTTTCTTAAAATTCCTTGGATATGTTATTTGCACACGAGGATGAGAACAGCGCACGAAATTCTACGATTTATACGTATCTGTGTTATATGCTCCGCAAACAGAAGTCAGGGCCCCTCTCGTATATTCGACTTGTTAGATCGTTAGATATTATTCACTTTACCGCTCTTCCGGAGTCACTTCCCGTTAAATCGATCACCCGATACGAACAGATTGTTAATTTCAAACAAAGGAAAAAGATCAGCATCGAAGCGACAGCTTAGGATCGTTAAATTATCGATACTTGCATTCTCCCTTTCTTTCGCTCGTTTGCGTTACCACATAGGTATAATACTCCATATGAAACTTTGAGTTTCGATACGACAGATCCATCCCCTTTTCCCATGTAGAAAGTTTTAATTAGAAACGTGGCTTCCGTACAGTTACCATTATTCGATCTCGAGGATTTTTTGTTTTTGTTATGTTCCGTGACTACCTCGTCTCATCGAGACCAATCGATACCGATACTCTCGCGGTTCACCGATCTAATTTAACTCGAAGCAAGAAATCTTAAATCCGCGAGAAAATATATCAATCGTTTTAAACATCGAGGGAAATTCGAAACTCGCTTCGATCGACAACAAACGATTTGTTTCGCAACCCTCCGACGAATTACTTTTGTTTTAATCCTGGCATACCGTTTGATCGCATTATTTTAAATGCAGCTTCGACCGACCAACGAACGGAAAAAGATTTGTTTCCGACTTTTCTCCGGCAAGCCGTCTTTCTGCGTTTCTCTCGTTAATTGAGAAATACCCGCAGCAGTCTACGAATAATTAGAAATTTCCAAGTATCCCTTAATTAAGCCACAACAACAACCAAGGATCGGCAACTATTCCCCGCAACTCGTTAACCTTCTCTTTCGATAACCATGCATTTCCTATTTTTCTTTTCCTCTCCTGCTTGCATTCTCATTCTCTCTTCCTATCGAATCTTCCGTCTATCGTACCATCCTCGCCGATCTTCCTCTTTCCTTTTCCTCCAATTTTGCTCGTTCTCTCTTTGTCCTTTCGCTCATCGCGTTAACACCCGGTTTCGTTCTATTACGACTTCAAGACGCTCAACGACGTCACGGTTACCGGTAATGGGTCCTGTTCTTTGGTCGCATTAAGAAGGAGCTGCGAAGGTTCGCGATCTTTGTTATGAACTTTCTAAACGTATCTGACGTTTATCTCGCTGCACGATCTTATCAAAATGAAATTGCGACTCGTCGTCCGTCTTAGCGCGAATAAGCAAATGATCGATTACCGTACGATTTAAAACAACTGAAATTCACAAAAAATTCATTCTTCGTCTTTTCCGCTTTCGCCACTGGCATTGACCATCGTTGGCGCCACATGCCACACACACACACACACACCATATCTCTCGACCAGACCTAAACGTGGACGGGTGGTCCACTAGTACGTATTTGTGAAATAAAATATACAGATCCATGTGTGACGCTGCTTGAAATCTCTCGAGATCTCTTAATATTACCTACGGTACGGTACATTCAACTAACTCGGCCAGAGATAGCGAGAGAGATATATTCCATCGCCTTTAACGTCTCAAAAGCGGCCAATGTCGCGAATATTAACTCTAACCGGTACGATTCTTGATACGAGCTTTCACGTTCCTCGAACAGGTAGCCTAATCTGTTTCTTTGGGCTGCTGCATTAGCGGAGAATTTCAATTGCAACTCGTGATCACGCTATGAAATTCGCATAATGCCAGCGACACGAGTTAATAATGGAAATATGTCAAACGTAGCTTGGAAACAGGTCACATTTCTATACTATTTCGATATTTAAGTTACAGCCTGTCTCTGTGTACACGCACCTTCTTCATAGTCGTAAGTCACTCATGAGTCTTCCGCGATCGATCATCCAGAACTTCCTTCCTGTTTGAACATCTAGTTTCTCTAGTATATCGAGTAGTTTACTGCAGGTTGAAAGTTTCCAACGTCGCTATAAATATACCGGACAATTTCCATCGACTTGATTGCGGAAGATACCCAGGCCCGAGTTTGCTTTCGAGATATTTACTTGGACGCTAACTTTGCACCACGTTTCGTAGTTAAAAGAAAAAAGACGATATCGACATGGAGAATATTTCGAGCACGAAACTTGCGAACCGAGGTTCTTTTCTTCCAATTCTGCCTGTTAATTTTCAATGTTACTTCGTGAAACGGTATGTTATTGTAGAAACGCGCCTTCATTCCCACGCACGTTTTAATTAATTTAATTTGACAGAGCATTCAGCCGTTCGCTTTTATTACGCAGACGGCCATACCTTCGAAATTAAACGTACCCTCAAAACGTCGTTTCAACTTTCCATGAAACTTTTCAACATTTATGCGATAGCTGTGTCCCATTTAACTATGCGCATAAAAAATTCTTTTCTCGATTAATTTCTTCGTCGTTTGGGCAATTGTTTGTATTTAATTATTATTTTCAAACAAGATCATACATTTTTATTACGCCTCTGTCTCCATCTTCATCTCGTGTATCTTAAGAAACACACTTTGTCAGATACCTGTCTGATAGATGTCTGTACCTAATTAATCACTTGTCAAATAAATAAAAATAGTAGCTGCATAATTGCCGAGAACGCGTAAACACTCTGCACACGTACGTACATACGTCTTGTCACCGAAGGGAAAAGTTTAGCCTTGTCAACAGTTTTCCTGATTTAAAAAACATTTTATTACTCGTATGATTTCTCCGCCGATAGGCCACTTTTAACATAGTACAAGCATCATACAAATAAATTTACATATTCCCTCTGTATCTCAAAATTTTCTTTCGAAGAAATATGCAACGATAACCCATACATGTATACCATACGAGATCACCTTCACTCGTATTTCCGTGGTAAAAATTCTATTTCCCTCCTAGTCACTTAGTAGTATCTTACGCGGCCAATGGAAATCTTTTTCCGTTCAAAGATGCCAGTTCTATCGCCGAACAAGATCGCTTTAACTTCCTTTCATCGTGAATACCACCGAGTATCTATGGATATTATTTTATTATCTAAGAATTTTATTACGAATCGAAAAATAGCAGTATTTATCCTATAGCATACAAAGTACTATCAAAACTTGGCAACTACATATTAGCACGTACCCATAGTTAAATCCAACAAATCGCAAAATTAAATTGTCCTTATATATCTATATTGTCTTTATATCTATATTGTCCTTATATTTGCTAGTACGATACGTATAATTAGATCGGTGTTGATCAATCGTTTTCCCGAATGTATTTATAATTTTTATTTCTTGCTCACGATACGATAGATACTTTGAAACAATTTCCAAGAGTTTCGTTACCCAGCTACGTAGAAATACATTTATTACGTTAAAATGTATCTATTAATCAACGAATATATCGACTATTTTTTATTTTCAGCGTACAGCATTTTAAAAACGAAGCGCGTTACGATAAAGTTCCTTCCGTATTTTACACTGTCCTCGTTCGACTCGTACCGTGTACTACAATGTAATATCGGAATGCGATAAATTCGATCAGTTTGCAATGATTTCATTAAACATTAAACAACTTGACATGGAAAGCGATACAACAACTTGTACGCTCTATTATTCTTTGTGTATGTTATTAAGCTAAATAATTATTTTCAAAATTAATTATACGAGCGATCTCAGACCGAATGCAGTCGGAAGTAGAAAAAATGTTAAAGTAATAAATTGTAAATTCATCTTATAGTATATGACGATCTCTTTCATGCACTGGTTTATCTGAAGCGAACGTTATCGTAACAATTACGATACCAGAATTATATTCCGTACAATGGACCAATCGATTAAAAGTAATAACGAATTTTGCTATGTAGAACGAGATGCACCGAATAACTATGAACGAATCGTATAATGTTCTCATGCAGATTTTCATGCCTAAGGGAACGCGGCAATACAGAGGAAAAAATTGCGTCTCTATGCGGGATGCGCATCTCGGAAAAAAAGAGAGAGAGAAAAAAAAGAAAACCATAGCGAGGCCTCCGGTGGCGTGGCGTGCAACGAATCAACGTAATTGCAGAGACCGCTGCCAGAGACTGAGATTCACCGAGACGCGATAACGAGTGCAAAAGGCTCGAAACGTTTCAGGAATTCGACAGGTCTCGAGTTCAATTTATCTGGCATTCAAACCACCGTGTACTTCCCAACAACGCGTTTCCAACGCTGTATTTCAATCGGACTCGGCGAAACAGTCGTGAACTACGCTTAAAAAACTGCACCTACGTACATATTTCTCCTTTTTCACCCTTCTCTCCCGCGGTCCCTCATCTTGCTCGCCAACAACTCTTCTCTTTATTTTAATTACGTTAGTATGCGAGAATCGTGCCTCACATTCGTAGCAGTACCGATGAGAGAGCGAGAGAGGGACTCAGAGGGAAACAGAGAGACTCCTGAAATTCGAGCACCGATAAACTATACAATGGACTCGCTACTAATGAGCCGCGCATCGTACAGATACGGCATTATATAGATTACGAAATTTTCTTTGGTTGTCGCTGATATAATTTCTGGATGAATTACAAGATAACGATAATTGTTATCTTGCTATGCATATACATGAGCGAACCATCTAATGGATGTAACGTGAAAATACATACGTATCTATGTCTATACGCGTAAAGGAAACCGAAGCAAAGGGAAACAGCGAAACAAAGTAAAATACCGTTCTACGCACGTAGCTGATATGCGCACACATATCGGTCAACTATTTCCCTTTTTGATTGTATCGCCACGTTGATTTATTTATAACCAGTTATTTACAACAGTTATCGATTTGCACTTGTTTCACCAATACTAAACTATAATCGAACGTAATGCGTTCCCTAACGAACGGAGAAGAATCCGATCATAAGAAATTCATCTTATGGTAGTAGTCGCGCGCAACTAGATTTAGAACCTCTATACTATCAGGCTCGTCTAAGTTATAATTGAAATGTGGATTAAAAGATTAAAAGAAACAATCGATCAATAGCCGTTAGTTCGTCGTTCGCGTACTTCTCGCAAGTCCTTGTCTTTTAAAATTAGTATTTAAATTAGTATTTAAAAAATTCAATTATTTTCGTTTATACAGGTAGATAAGAGAGGATAAAAATTGAAACGCGATCGACGTTAAAAACGGTCGTTATTCGTTGATGCTACATCTTGTTAAAACATTTTTTCTCAGTGACACGATTGTTAGATGGTTGAAATTATATCATGAAGCGAAAGAAAGATGTCAATCTATGTACGTATGCAGGTTGTAGAATAAAGTAAGCGAAGCGAAGGTAACGGTAATACGAATCACTCGTTAATTATTCTCTATTCAAGAATGACGGACTGGCTCGTTTGTTCAATCGTCTCTTTCGTTTCAACTGTATTCAGAACGTCGCAGATCAATGGCAGTTTTCCATTAGAATAGATTGACGTCGATTTTGGCCTAAGGGTACCAGCCGAATTTGTCGAAATATAATTACAAAAATGTCGCGATTCGTCGATTCTAGTCCTTTTAGAAAGAAAAACAACGTAGCTCACGAAGAACGATTCGTATTCCCCGAAATAAAAGAAATAAAAATACAAAAATTAAACATATCGAAATACCAATATCATATTTAGATCAGTTAGACTGGTATATGTCTTGGTCATTCGTGAAATTGAATTTCCAGTTAACTTTAAGAAACGGCTATGTTATTCAAGATTACTCGTTTACGTTACTCGTTTCAATTATTCGGGTTAACAAAGGACAGTCTTCTTGTATTCTGTTTCGTTTCGTTATGAAATTGGACATGCGATGCTGTTCGTTATCGGGTGAAATTACAGAATATGTTTTGCGCATATTTTCAAAGCAGATACATATTCTCTAATTGAAATATTTCCATATTGTACTTTACTTTATTTTAAACATTAAAGCTATGCGCTGTTTAGAAATATTTTTCCAACTCTGAATCACTCGTATAATCAATCCGTTTAAATCTGTAAATCTTCGTTTCACCGAATGAAAAGTGAAACATCTTTGGCATGGGGGTGAACAGAGAAAGGTGGATGCAGATGTCGCAAGAAGAAAAATGCTAAGGTCATGACTGACGTAAAACCTAGTTCTTACCCTAGTTAAAATTGGCTATGAGCCAACCAGGACTACTAACGCGGTACAGCCACAAGATTCTACTCGTCGATCGGCAAGAATTCGTTATACGTTTCTAATTACACGCTAGTATAGCTTATCGCGTTAACGAAGAGCGGAATAACGCGGTAAATTTGCCGTATTCAAGATTATTTAAAAAATTCCCAAGATACGAACGATCGCGTAGTTCCAACTAAAGAAGTAATTAATCTCATTGTACGTACAATTAGATACACTTGCTTGCATGTAATAATTCGACAGAAATTCTAAGATAGCGGATCGTGCATCCGAAGGAAAAAAAAGAGACGCAGAGAATTAAAAACATGAAAGAGGACACGGAAAACGAATTGCTCGTACACTCGTCAGTATTTAGGATATCGTTGAATCGCGAATTAATTTTCCTACCTAATTTTCCTAAAGAGCAATTTTGAAAATAGCTGATTGAATTTTCCCGTCGATAGCAGCAACATGCCCGCGAGGTATTAGGATAAAGCGTAAATGCAATCACGATCGAGGGGGTAGTTGCGCTAATCAGTCAGTCAGTTGCGTATTAACCGAGGAAATTAAACAGGGTTGCCAGCTGCAATGTCAGCTAAGAGCGACGATATCAGCCACGAGTCTTCGATTTCACGTTTCCACGTACACGTGGAAATTCGTAGGTAAAGACGCGAGACGAACACGACGCGACGCTTTAAGGCACCTGGTGCGTTTAAGCACGTACTGCTTCTCCGCAAATTGCGAGGCAACGCCGTGTTCGCGTCCCGACGACTCGCGTGTTCCTCAAACACCCAGGAAATTCGTTAGCCGCGATATTAAATGCAATCACAGAATAAGGAAACACCGTGTACACCCAGAATCCGTAATAACGAATAAGTAATAACGAACATTGACGAGATGTCGACGTTTCGTCCCATTTCCCAGAATTACAAGTTTTCACCGACCCGAAAGGAGATTACTCTCGAAAAACGATATATTATCTTCGTAAATGAATTCCTTAGCGATAAGCAATTAATCCAAGAATCGTAAGATTAATTAATTAATCGCAAGATTAATTTTTCTAAGTGATGGCTGGTCCGATATCTTTCCTAATATAAATACTTTTAATTACATAGACGGTCTGACTTCTCTATTCCAATAAATTTTACATACATATCTGTGCACAAGTCGGAATAAGCGAATAATTCATGTACATAATTATCTCGTACGAATATATTATGAAACGGAAGCTCGTATCACAGCGATATCGATATCGCGCTAAAGATTTTGATGGAATTTATGCGACGCGAACTATCACACCGACTAGATACTTGAACAAAGTACCTAATTATAATTTAAAGGTTCTGAAATTAATGCCTCTTACGACTTTTCGTTTTGCCGTTGAGTCTTGTAACGAAAAACGTATTAACGTTTCCGATATATGTACGTAACATTTTGCTTGTCTTGAATCGCAACATCCGTATACATATATATTCTCCGTACCACTTTGCGTAAAGCGTTTGATCCAAAAACGAAGAATGCATAATTCGAGCAAGGGAGGAATTACTAGGCAACGCGTGTTCAAGGTAACCGCACGTTTCAATGTGATAAGCGCGCAGGTAACACGCCAAAATAGATAGTAGGTAACACAGCAAGGTAACACTTCGCGTTGATGCCACGTTGCGTCTTTGGCTAAATCGAGGAGAATTTTGGTCGTTTCGAACCGGTGCTAAATCCTAATCCGTGCTGATGCCGCTGAATATCTAGCGAACTATAGCCATCCGTTTCTGCGTTCGCTTATCGAATCGCACATATATCGATCATTTATTTGGTCATTAAATAGGTACGTACCATAGTGGCGCGTCTACAACCAGCTTCGTACAATATCGATGTTGGAATTGAACACTGTTACGAGTACATGCCGTAAACGCGTTCATCTTGAGCCATCGGCGAAATCTAAACGTTCTACGTACCTAGCACCCAATGTCGCATCCATGTACTTACGTATGTATATTTGCTATCTGTTTCTTACAATGTCGTAATACGCATACGCGCTTACAAGCGTATGATATAAGAGTAATCTTTGTAAGCGTTATATTCCTCTAGAAGTCTGGATTAATCAGTTAAATTATTCAAATTCCTTTTAAAATGGTTATCGAGTATCGCAGATAAGTAGCACGGAGGAGTCGATAATCTTCGTTTTTTGATCCATCGATTTATCGTAGTTCGTTTTTATTTTTTACGCGAAATTTTCCAACGCGTCATTCTCCTCCGTGTAACGTCGTAGCTTTACTGACTTTTCCTTGCTTCAAGGAAAGTTAGCCTCGAGTCTGACAAAACGCGTCCAACAGACAGCAGCACCCTCGTCGATATTCGGAATTCGTGATCCGTGGCTCTTTCCAGGCTTTGTAAATACAACGAACTCGTTTGCATAGTGGTTGGACCACACGGCGAGGTATAAAGCGACGCGATACACGTGACGTATTATAAATATTACGCGATAAAAACACGTAGAACTATTTTTCGCATAGCCGATAGTTCCCAAGACTACTCAGCCGTTCTCTCGTGAAAAGTTTCCACGAAACTCTGTTATCAGGCTGCTGATGTTCCACGTTATAAATTATGTACTGTGCGAGCTGGCAGAGCGCGACCACGAGCTTTTCATTAATAAATTTGTGGGCAAAAGGATATGCGACCGCGTCTCATTGATCGCGTCAATTTCATACAGCCCCCCTATTCACCAAAGAAATCCCAGTTGCCTCTGCGCCGCTGCGTTTTCCCTCGGAAAATACGCGTGA
>NT_176554.1:237009-241816 GCF_000188095.3 Bombus impatiens | reverse complement strand
AATGGAATTCCGCGCACGTCGGGAAATTGGGACGACGCTAGTAGAACAAAGGTAAATGGATTCGGTTCCGCGCGAAACGCCATGAAATTCCGAGTTTCGCCATGACGGTGAAAGTATCGCGAGATCGTTGACAGAGCAGGGCAGCATCCACGGAACGTGGCACGATACCCAAATGCGGTGCGGAACGCCGGCATGGCAGCGCCAGTGATAGCCGCTTAAAAACATCCCTTTTACCGATAACACTGTTTCCTTTCCTCGTCTGAAAGCAGCGAAGCATGCGGGATCGGGTGCTGGCGTGCAGCCAATGGGACGGTTCGAAAGCCACAGAGCTAGGTGACCCAGCTGTGTAATATCGAGGAAGATCAAGGCGAACCGAAACCCCATTCCGACACTCTTGGTTCCCTCGATCGAATATATTACGAAGCGAACGCGCTGTGTCACAGACGGAAGAGAAAAATCGTTTAACAGACCAACAGACCGGTGCACCACCGGCGTTGGAGAAACGATAGAAGGAAGATCGTGCGAGCGAGCGAGCGAGGTGGCGAGGTGTTCTGGAACTAGCTAAAGCATTCTCGCCGCTTTGAAGACTCCCAAGGGGAGCGTTGGACGAAGCTCGAGAACATTGCACGGGACAAAGATAGAGTTACCGAGAGAATGCTTTGAGAGACGCCTTGTACCGCGTAAAGGGAAAGAGAGAATGAGAGACAGAGAGGTCGGTCGGTCGGGAGGTGGAAAGGGCGCGAAGGTTGAGCTACCATCGAGAGTTAGGAACGAGGTGTGGCGAATTCTCCTTCGATCTGCGCAGTAAAAAACGGCATGGTAGAAATTTCCAAGTGCGTCAGAGACGCTGAATTTCTTGGATATACCTACGCTTACCTATTGTTTCTGTCAAATCCTTCGTTACAAAGCAGCCCTATTTCTTCAAACGAGATACGATGAAAACAAAAATCGCGCTTCTCTATGACACCGAGAAATTGATCGAAGAACTGTTCCACGAAAATTTCAGGGAATTTCAGCCAATTTAACGGGCACGATTCCTGGCAAATTCTGCCAAATATCGTGTACCATTTTACGTCGATATTGGACGGAACGTGGAGAATCCTCGTATCGATAAGAATGAACGTTGCGAAACACCGATTACGCGATAAACGATCATCTGTAAATCAAAGAATCGTAATAATCGAATTAGTTGCAATAACCAAATGCATTAGAGACGATCACGAAGTGTCCAGAGTCTTGGAGTCTCTGGCACGGATAAGCAAGGAGAGAACGAGCTTGTTCTCGACACGATTAATATCTGCAGGGACAGGGAGTTGGTCATTTCAAGCGTGTTCCCACTGACGAATCCGACCAATGCTTGTAATTTAGCTAGTTGATCCTGGTACTCCGTTTGGAAGGACAGCTACTCACGATTTCCTACCGAACAGAGGGTTGTGCGCTGTGATTATGTTACACATACATATTCATGTTGCCTTTGAGGCACGCGTTACATGCGATGCTTGTTTCGAATTAATACCAACATATAAGATCGTAAGCCACGTTAAGCCATGAAATACTTACCGGGTTTCGATTCTCGATAACCATGTTCGATATGCATCGACTTTGATTGAACGTTAACGCGAAACACCTTTTATTCGGTTTCATCCGACAACGTGTTACAAAAATAAAAATTCTTCGTATGGTTGTCCGTTCATGGTTGTCAGTGCAGTCGAGAAAGGAGCGATTATTCATAAAAAAAAAACAAAGATAACAAAAAGTCGAAAGTAGAACTAGAAAGTTTTTGCAAATAGAGCTTTGTTTTTGGGAAAAGTGGCATGAAAAGTTTGTTTCGTTCGTATACTCGTTCTGCTCGTTCTTACTTACAATACGTGAAACGATAGTGGAGGTCTTCAAACTACAAAAATGAAAATTGTTTTAACGAAACTAACGTAGAACTAGAAATACAAAATCCTTCATAGGCTGTATATACGATGACAGTAGCGTATTAGAAATTTGGATAGCACGATATATATAGTTTAAAATTTCAAATTCATTGCCAATACGATGATAATCCGTAACTCAACCTTTCACTTTTTGCATCTTCGAAGAGCGCATTTAATGAACTGGTAAAAATCTAATAAGTACCATACTTCTAGCTGGGCAAGCAACCCGGGACACGCAAGTAGCTTCTCTTCCTAATAGTATCTGAACTCGCAAGCTGTATCAAGATCTTGTCCGTTATTTGGTCTCTAATAAACCGACGGCTTCGTTCCGTCTACGATGGATCAAAGTCATATGGGAATTTCGGAGAAAGATCGAAGGGAGACCAGATAGGAAGAACGAGATGAATCCGTGAAAGGGATGGAAAGCAAGGGAAAGGAAAGGGAAGAAAATGAAAGGAAAGGAAAGGGAAGGAAAGGAAATCTGTGTGGGGATATAAAAGGGGTAGTTTCCACTGAAGCGTACGGAAAGGCAACGTTCTTGCCGTATACCGCGAGAATACCATTCTACGGAGAACCCGGCTTCATAAAAACGTTATAAATCCTGCTTGCGTTGGTTCATCGTACTCAAGCGCGAACGGTGTAGCACCTCCTGCGTACCATTCATTGTTTACGTCTATCCGTTCTAAATTTCGCTTTCGGCCGCTACTTACTTACATCTATTCTACTTTTATTTACAACTTCTTAAAACGACAGACGACATAAGTAGCAGAAAAAGAAAACTTTCGGAGAAGAAATCTGTCGATGCTAACACACATGAAGCATCGTATTCGAAGAAATTATATTATCTAATACAAATACGCGATGAAACTTTCTTTCGATCTCACTTTTTACTCGTCTGCACTCTTACGTCGTACGTAGAATCGTGACGGAACACAACGGAAATCTTATTGTTATACCAGATAATAGTTAACCTTACGTACTCGAAAGACGCTTTGGTGTAATCAGCAATTACTAGAAACTAGTTGACCCTTTAATCTCGAAAGTGGAGGAGTGTCACAGTCCGAGTGTATGGTTTCATACGTCATATTTAGTAGCTCGGTGTTAGTTAACTCGACGTCCTACTCATAGTTTACACGATGCGTACGACATCGATCGTCCCATTACTATTCTCGCGAGAGCTGGAACTCGACGATTCGCGTACCTTATAACAACCGAACTACCCTTCTATGCGTCCAGTAACTGATGGACGTCTCGAATGTGATTATATCCAAGTTCGTATTAATGCCTTTGCGCTCTGAGAAAGTGTATGACATTATCAACAATCACGACTAAGGATCGATCACTCGCAACTATATGCCGCCGCTAATATACACATAATCGTAGACGTAATCAAACAATACGGATCAGATGTTACGATTAGATGCTGCTGCACTTTCATTAGGGAAATTACATTCCATAAATCAAACGTACTTTGCGGCGCAAACCACTCTCCTTCACCGACGCGACGTTGACGTTTTTTATAATTTTGAATTAACATTTCGCATTATTTTTTAACGTAATTATCTCTCGAACATAAAATTTCAACGTACGAATAACCAACGTGGGAAGATTCGAAAAATAACTTACACGCGATTCCTTAGCTTTTAAGTGGACGTATCAGAACCATAACGAGGATCTTTATACACGTTTCGAATTTTATGCGTGAGTTTTATGTTTTTTGTACGACGTATGAAAAAATTTATCAACACGCGGGTATGCGAAGCCATTTAAATCGAAGTGACGAGGAAAATTTATTGCAATCAGCCCTCTGTAACGATTAGGAGTAAAAAGAGGAATGCGACGAGGGAAACTTCCGATCAGATTATAGCATTATCTGCAACGGCGACAGAAACTGGAAATTACCACAGCGTTATCTTACACGGTTGTCGCTAGGCGGCCCTAGTATAGATCTTCTATACCCTTTTATTAAATCCGGAACTGCTCTTTATTCGATTTCCAACTCTCTGTTTCCCATCAATCTGATATTACTTTGTATTTCGCAAAAGCTGATCGATCGAAAGCAGAGATAGAGAGAGAGAACGATTCGGGACCAAAGAAAGATTGCTCTATCAAGGATGCTAAAATTCATAGATTAAACGGAGTACGCGCCTAAAGATACTATACCATTTAAGAAGAATAATCGTAAACAGAATCTGCATCTTTACCCTTGTTACGTCGCGTGAGATGGTCCGTGCGACGTCCTTCAGTGTCTGACCGTAAAAGGCCCACGCACCGTTATACAGATTCTTAATAAACCTAAGGAACCACCATAAACAGAATCTTTTTAACGGAATCTTTAATCCTGCAAGTATTTTCGGTTTATGGCTGGTCCTTGGAACAGTCCTTAGGTTTATTATTCGTTCTTAAAAATCACGTAACAGGCTTCACGAGAACGAGCTTCGCTTGATCTCTAGACACATCTCTAGACTTGCTCCACAAACAGTTCGAGTAACAGTGTAACAGTCAAAGCTCAGAAGTAACAATCAGTCATCACAGTCGCCAATACGAAAAGAGTCTCAGGCCCTACTAACTCGCAGTTTGGCGGTCAACATACGCAAAATACGAAATAAGGGATCGATCGATTCATGGCGTCGATTATTCGAATCGTAACGGGAATTTACGACTCCCGTTGTCGCGCTTCTTCGAGATCGCGTTTCCCAGCGAACGGTCTAAACAACCCTTGTTTTTCGAAAATTTCAATCTCATTTTCATTCAGTCGGTTAAGCATGTCCACTGTGTCCACTACACGTGTTTACCAACCCTCTTTTCTTATCCTCCCGTCAACTCCCTTCTAAGAATTCTCCTCTTGCGCCACCTACTAAACACACGTCCATAGGATGCACCCA